>NW_027506233.1:0-114254 GCF_021521415.1 Bidens hawaiensis
TAATTTCTCTTCGATTTGCTCCTTTGACCGTCTATGTTCTTGATAATTTTGACTTTGACTATGAGAGTCAAAGATTAAGTCTAATTATTGACCATTCGTTACCCTTAGCGAATTGAAACTCCTCCGTGTCCAATTCGTTAAGGATTCAAAAGAACTAGATTAGCGAATGAATTATTTAACGAATCAAAATTTGATTCGTTCACTTATAACGAACTAGAGGTTAGTTCGCTCTTTTGAATAGTAATTCGCTAAGTCTATTCCGTTAAAATATTTACTTGATAGCGAATCAGTTGATTCGTTATACTTGTGTAACGAATCAGACTATGATTAACGAATGGCATTTTAAAATTAATTATTTAAATAATGTAAATTAATATAATATTCCAAGGGTCTAACCGCGTCGATACATTGATTATACACACGGGATAAAATTATAATGACATTTAGTATACATATAAATGATTAAATTATATAAAACTGGTGTGATTTCTAATTCAGTATTATTTATTTAGGACTATGGCCGATAACATGGAACAAGATCCGCCTGTGGATGCACCACAAGTTCCACATGTTCAAGATGCTGATCAACCAACTGAGGAAGCTCCTTTACTTCCTTATGACCCTCGACACAATGTGTGTGCATTCGTTGATACTTATTTTCCCGATGAGGATATCTTTGGGGGTATGCTAACATTTGTACGCCGATCTCGTATCCATTACACGGTTACAGCTAATCCGGACATTGGATTTATCATCGTCCGTCAATTCCGGAACACTGCTCAATACGTCGAAGCTGAGAAACATATAGCTGATGTGGTTAATAACAAACCAGTTGTTGTTTCAGATGACACAGTTCGAAGGGTATTACAATTTGATGACACAATTGATGATCCGAGTGAATTTGATAAAGAACTGATCAAGGGAATGTTTGGACGTTTGTTTTATGCTGGTCGTCTTACTAAGTCCATGTATAACAAGGCATTCTTGTGTCCTCAATACAAGTATTTACTTCATGTACTTATTCATTGCCTTGGTGGACGTAAGGCTGGGTTTGACGAATGTCGCATTGCGTTACAATCGGCATTTGTTGCACTTGTTCTGAACAAGCGTTACAATTTTTCTGAAATGATCTTCGATCATATGAAGGAAAATTGTATTCCTGGTAAACGACGTGTGAAATTCCTAATGTAATCGCGCTTTGTCCAATTGTTTGTCAATGACGCTATCCGGGATTTGGTACTTGATCCGAATGATCGGAATGATAAGCTTAAATTGGATAATATGAAGGCAGATACAATGCGGAGAATGAAATTATACCGTCTATCTCCTCCTCACAGATTCAAGAGATTGATTGGTCATCCTGCTAATCCTGATTATGTATGTCCTTCCGAGGATCGTTGGATTCATGATGACTCAGATTCCGAGCGTGAGGAAGGAGAAGGTGGGAACGATGGTGGTGATGATGGAGGTGATGATGGGGGTGATGGGGGTAATGGTGGTAATGGTGATGCAGCTCTTCGTGAACAACAAGCTACTGTTGACGCTGCGTTAGCTGCTACTATTGCAGCTCAACGAGAACGAAAACGGAAGGTTAAAGCACCAGTTTCTGAAGGCTCAACAAAAAGACGTGTATCAGCTGGAGCTGGGGTTTCTTTTGGTGTGCAACCGTCTCGTCCTGCAACTCCTCAACGCATGCCAGTGCCAATTACTACTACAACTCCGGAGATGACTTTGACGACGACGATGGTACCTCATGACACGCTTGGTTTGATTCCACAATCGGCTTTAACTGAAATACCATTGCCTTCTGCTACACTTTCTACCGTTTCTTCAACACCGTCCATGGGGCCTCCTCCACCTAGTGATATCTCATTTATGAGAAATACAAGGCATCAGGGACCAATTCAACCAGTTCATCCATCGTTGTATGCTATGCCACCGAACCATCAGATAGACATGCTTTTGAATCTTCTTCATTTGTATGAAAATCAAATGTCTGCTGACCGTGTGAATCAAGAGCGCCTGATGGAGAATCAGAAGAAGCTGGTCAGTTATGTTTCTTTCTGTCAAAAGGAAACAAGAGCCCTTCATGAGATTGTTGAGTCTCAGGGGGTGAAACTAAAAGAACAAGAGGAACTGATACTGCAGCTTACATGCAAAGATGACGAGCTGAAAAAGCTTAAGAATGACAACGAAGATCCTGATGAGTCTGATGCTGGAGGTGAGCCTAAACAAACTCAAGACCCATCTTTTGGTGCGGGTACGAATTCTGTTGATGATTCGGGCAAACAGATCATTGCCTATCATGACTATTCGGCTGCCAAACCGATTGAGATGATCGAGGCCGATATGGTTATATTTATGGATGGTAAGGGGGTGATTAGGAGCATGGTGAATCCTGATGAGATAGCAGTGGGGCAGTTTGTTGATAAGTCGCTGACACGAGAGCATATTGCGATCTTGCTTGGTCTGAATGAAAACGAAATGACCGTGTTAGAAACTGAGCCCGATGCTGAGGTAATTAATGATGACGATATCTTAAATGATCCTACTGTGGAGATGAGGACGGATTTTATTTATGAAGATGAGGAGGTCGAGGTGGAGGATGTGACTGCTGAGGAGTATTCTGACTTGTTTCAACACACAAACGTTGATCAAGGCGCTCCATTATTTAATGAAGAAATGGTTAAAGAAGCAGAAGACCATCTTGAGAAGACGTCCAAGGGAAAGAATGTCATTGAGACAAGTTTTGATCCTATGGCTGATCCATCCTTGGCTGAGATTCATAGCTGGTTTGCTCATCAAGACAACAGGGTTGGTAAGATTATTAATACTCACAGGTACGTTGATAAAGAATCGCAAGAAGCCATCGTACGCGCCAAAGCCAATCAAAAGACTATGTTCAAGGCCGTGTCAAAAGTTCAAGGTGATATCATTTCTTGGCTTTATGATTCTGAATTGAAAGTATGTATTGTTAAATGGGAGAAGGGCGTCCAGTACTACGAAAGGATGTCTGACCTTTTCTCATTACCTAGATGGGACGTACGTACTCTGGTGTACTCTGGCGTATCGTCCATTTATTAGAGGTGGGGATAAACATGCAAGTTGGTTTCATCAACATCTGCTGTTTGAGGTGGACCACGGTTTCAAATTCTTTAAACCACATATTCCCATCCGAAAGCGTCTCAATGAGATTGACCCAAGGACAGGTTGGAAGAAGTTGGTTCTTAAGGTTAAACCGTCGAAAACAATGAAGCGTGTGCCAGTGAAAATGATGAACCAACACATATGGTTATCTTTCAACCGCTGGTACTATGACAATCGTACTGGCGAGGCAGTTATTGTCCTTGGTACAGGTTTGAAGACCGAGCTGATCAAGATCATTGATCCGATGTGGTTGATTAATTTAACCGAGACCGACAATGACGTGCTGCACAAGAACAAGATTCTGATTGAGCGCAATGAAGACTATGACCTGGCTATGCAATTCCAACGCGTTGTGCATGTTTGTTATGAAAACGGAATTCATAGTTGCAGAGACTGGCAGTCCAAGCGTTTCAAGTAATTTAAAGACAAAGAGCTCAAGACGAGGGGGTGTTTGTTAGTGCACGGTTTTGCGCCTCGAGTCTTTGTATTTATTATTTACGTATTTGCCGTTTTTGTTTAATGTAATAAACAAGTTTGAATGTAATTCGCTAAAGGAGTTACCTAGTTCGCTAAGGATGTTTAGAGAACTAGCTCTTAAGTTAATATCACTCCTGATTCGTTAAGGATGTTTAACGAATCAGGGGGTGATTCGTTAAGGTTTATTTTGTTATGTATTGTAAAGGAGGCGATGTCTGGTTCATTATAGAATGTTAACGAATTAGACTCGTCTTCTATATATAGCGGTGATATTCCACTGATTAATTTAAGCGTTTGAGTTATATTATTAAACCTCTGCCCAAATACTCTCTCAAGCTTCAAATCTAGTATTAACATACATACAATTAACACATATACACATAACGTATAACATATAATCAAGAGTAATTATGAACTAGATCCGTGTTAGGTTAATTATATCTCAGATCTGAGATCTGTGTTAGATTAACGAGTTCAAACAAGTTAGGATGGCAAATCCCTCTAACTTTCGTTGGACATAGACTTGGCATGTGATGGCGTAGTTAAGGACTGTGGGCCTTATACGTTTTATAGATGATAAATGAAAACGTAGTTAAGGAATGTGGACCTTATACGTACTTCATATAGGAGCCTGTATAGGAAAGGATTGCGGACCTTATACGTGCTGTAATTGTTTTGTGGTAGCATAGGGGAGGACTGTGGACCTCGTACATTCTATGAATTAGGTTGCAACATAGGGAAGGACTGTGGACCTTGTACGTGTTGTTAATGTTGGATGGTAGAGGGAAGGACTGCAGACCTTGCACGTACCATAACTGGTGAGCATAGGTAAGGACTGCGGACCTTTTACGTGTTCACGACCTTGAGTATAGGTATAGACGGTGGACTATGAACATACTCTCGGTGTACTGAGGTAAGTGATTGTATGTATGTATGTATGATAGAAAGGTAATTGGTTAAGTATGAGTATGTATCTTCGGATACGTAAGTATGTATGATATGTGTATGTAATGTATGTTACCTGATTAACTAGAACTCACTCAGCGTAGCTGACTTTTAGTATGCACACAGGTATACATGTTTATCGAGATGGCATGAGGATGACGCATGGCATGGATTGAGCGGCTGGCATCTGAAGATAGAAGAAATGATGTTTCAAATATGTGGTTTTACGTTATGGTTTTAAAGGAAAGATTGAATGTTTCGTAATAAATGATTGATGTTTTATATTCCGCGAAAGGTTGTAATAAACTCTGATTTGTAGAACTGTGTTTATGAGTAAATCCGACGCTAAAGTAAGGCACCGGGAACAGGGTTTTACAAGTTGGTATCAGAGCAAAGTTTGAGAGATTTTAAGCATCCTACATGCTTAGACTCGAAAGAGATTGAGATTTAAGTAAGAAAAGAAAGAAGATGCCAGTTCAAGATAGCCATGTGTCACTCTAATGTTAGCTTAATTATTAAAGGAATGATATGTGTATGTTAGGGATATGTTAGGGATAGGATTAATAGATTGTGTGATTGATTAATTGTTTAAAAGTAGAAACTAGCACAAGTGAAATCATAAATGGAAGTATGTAGAATCTGAAGAGTAATGCAAATAGTTAATTACACTTGATCAATGTCATTAACTACTTACCTTACGAATCATGTGCTAAATAATTCCTAGAGTGATAACGTTTGTGTTTCCTTAGAGATAAGATAGATGACTGCTACAAAAGAGGCGAGCACGAGGAGGACGTACTGGACGCTGTGGTGAGACACGTGTCAACCAGACACCCTTTTTAAGAATCTGTGGCGGAGCGATATACGAAAACAGCATGACTCCAACTGAAGAAAGTAATGAAGAAGGATCACGCTTGGAGCTTGTAGTCGGATACGCTAAGAGAGTTGTCAAATTGTCACCAAAGCATCAAAGGAAGCTCTTGGAAGGACAAGACGAGGCTTGGTACATCGAGGGCCTCATGGATAAGCTACCTTAATAGCTAAAACACATGAACATCGCTCGGTGACTACTAGTCGGAGCTGGGGAAGTCCAATTTTTATCAGCAAAACCATAGCAGCTCAAAAGTGAAGATTCCAGCAACTGTTCAACTATTCCGGAGACTGTAGCAGCGGTTTCCGGTGAAGGTGTGCTGATGGGTTTGTAGATCGGGACGAGAAGGTTCTGTGGCCGCTTGAATCACTCAAATCGGAGTTCGTTTGATATGGTTATAAGCGTCTTGAGTGATTTCAAACAAAAACCTCAAATGTACGTTTTTGTTAAAAAGGTTTACTTTTCATGAACAGATTTACATGAAAATTGGTAGGATGATAGATCGGGTCTAGACAAATCGTAAAGTTGCAAAATTGAAGATTAAAATGGACTTAACGAACTCATGGTTATGAACGGCTCGTTTAAATAAACCCTAGATCTAGTTTTGAACGTTTTAGCCATAAAGGTTCAAGCTTTATGCTAGAAAAGGGTTGAGTCCTGATGATGGGTTTATAACGAATGTAAAACGGTTAAGGAGGATGGGATATAGGTGGTTAAAAGTGTAATTATGGATCGTTAACCGTTATTTGAGCCTAGAATGGATTTAAAGATAGGAAAGTAAGATCTGAAAGCATCAGACATGGGTTCTCGGTGACCTGAACATCCACCTTGAGTTCTCGGTCAACGCGAGAACCCGGTCAATAGGAGTTCTCGGTCAACGAGAGTTCTCGGTGACCAGAGTTCTCGCTCAGAGTTCTCGGTGACCAGGGTTCTCAGTCACCAAAGATTTCGGTCAAGCAGGAGTTCTCGGTCAAACTTGAGATCTCGGTCAAACAAGAGTTCTCGGCCAGATTAGGATCTCGGTCAACATAGTTTTCTGTTGACTTTGGGTATGGTCAGTTGGGCCCAGAGGCTATGATGAACAGTGGGCCTGATCTACCTAATTGGCCCATACGTAACAATTAGGCAAACGAGCCCAATTTAGAAAATGTGTTGGTTAACTAAAATACCAACTTAGTTAACTATACGGTTAATTAACAAGTATATATTTAACAGTTAGCCGAGCTTAGTTAAAGAAGGGATTAACGATTAACGGCGAGCGCAACAGGATCCAGGTAAGTTTCTAGCCCCATTATTTGTTATGTTTTCGGGGCTGTGTGCATACTCGATGTGATTATTTAATACACTTACCTTAGTTGGTAAGTGTATGCCATATATGATACATGTGAAAGATATGAATGATTGCTTGAAGATACTCGAACGATCTTCGGATATTGTGCGTACTGTCAGGTTGTAAATAAAGATATGAATATTATATATGGATGATGTATGATCGTTATAATTGAATGCTTGTCGGGTCGTGAACGATCTTCGGATATTGCATGTACCGACAAGGAGTATGATTGTTAAATTAATGATGCGAAGAACGCCTAGAGTCTTCTTATTCTATAATGTATTTATTGTATACGCGAAGTAAGTGTATGCAGGTACAGGAATGGTATGTGAGTTCTACGTCTGACGTAGTAAGTTAGGATGGCAAATCCCCCTAACTTTCGTTGGACATAGACTTGGCATGTGATGGCGTAGTTAAGGACTGTGGGCCTTATACGTGTTATAGATGATAGTTGAGAACGTAGTTAAGGACTGTGGACCTTATATGTACTTCAGATAGGAGCCAGCATAGGAAAGGATTGCGGACCTTATACGTGCTGTAATTGTATTGTGGTAGCATAGGGGAGGACTGTGGACCTCGTACGTGCTATGAATTAGGTTGCAACATAGGGAAGGACTGTGGACCTTGTAAGTGTTGTTAATGTAGGATGGTATAGATAAGGACTGCGGACCTTGCACGTACCATAACTGGTGAGCATAGGTATGGACTGCGGACCTTTTACGTGTTCACGACCTTGAGTATAGGTATAGACGGTGGACTATGAACATACTCTCGGTGTACTGAGGTAAGTGATAATATGTATGTATGTATGATAGAAAGGTAATTGGTTAAGTATGAGTATGTATCTTCGGATACGTAAGTATGTATGATATGTGTATGTAATGTATGTTACCTGATTAACTAGAACTCACTCAGTGTAGCTGACTTTTAGTATGCACGCAGGTATACATGTTTATCGAGATGGCATGAGGATGACGCATGGCATGGATTGAGCGGCTGACATCTGAAGATAGAAGAAATGATGTTTTAAATATGTGGTTTTACGTTATGGTTTTAAAGGAAAGATTGAATGTTTCGTAATAAATGATTGATGTTTTATATTCCGCGAAAGGTTGTAATAAACTCTGATTTATAGAAATGTGTTTATGAGTAAATCTGACGCTAAAGTAAGGCACCAGGAATGGGGCCTTACATTACCGGACCAGGCCATCCCAACTTGACTTAAACCTCAAAATTAGCATATTTAAAACTTATGTTGCTCTCTTTTTTTCATGAATAGTTAAGACGATCAAGGGTATTGTTTATCCACCTAAGCTTAAGCATCAAAGTATACCACGCAGCCATTAGATACGATTAAGGTACAATTAATTAATAGCTAGTGTTCCCCACAACATGACATACCCCCGTTATCAAGCAATACACCGAACCATCACCATAGGTGAATATGCAAAGTTTCATCTGTAGGGCTTACATGTAGCGTGTCACTTGTGATCCGTTTCTTAATGGTAATGAGACGCGAGCAAGGGGACCCCACATGGCTAACAGGGTGGATGATCAAGTCTGTAGTGTATTTGTACTTTTGTACCTTGTGATCATGTTTATTGACTTATGTGGCTGATAACTGCGAGTTTGTTCTTTTTAGATTGCTTTTAAATATTCACAATCCTATTTAAAATTGTGAATACCCAGATGAATAGACTGCATACAGACCCATGGTCTCCGGACCCGGGGCATCCCATCAATACAAGATTTAATGTTATAATACCATACGCCAATGAGGTGTAAAACGCTAAAACTAGCAGTTTAAGATTTATATCACAAGCTACACGGCATACTCTAACGTTAAACCTACCCAAGCATCATATGATAACGCATTCAAATTTTTTAAACTTTTTAATATTTCCACTTTTCATACCAAGAATTGAGGCTTGAGTATGGCCCGACCTTTTATTACTTATCTTCCACGGACAAAACGCTTTACCCATAAAATATTTTCGTTTTAACCATCTTTTCAAATTGCCCTTTCATTCTCAAGGCTGAGCCTACCGACACATCCCAAGTTAAGTGCGTTTTCTTTTATTTATCTCATATTATTAGTAGTTTGAAAAACCAATTTCTGATAAATATCATCATCTCACACTTTAACTCAAAAAACTATATTCAAGGGACATTTTTAAAGCATTTTTAATTTTTTTTATTTCTTTTTTTACTTAAAAGTTAGAATTAAACTATGACTCAAATATCCTATCCCCACACTTAAATTTTTCATTGTCCTCAATGCAAGGATAAGGACGACTTAAAATAAAAATACGCTTAAAAATAAAGTCGGACTACAAAAAATTAAAAACCTAAAAATAAAAACAAAACTAAAAATTAATAATAAGCTAGATAATGGAAAAGACTTAGCTGGTAATATACGAATGAAACATGATGCCAAAGTCTTTCTTCCATGAATGCCCTCCAACAACGAACGTGTTCAGCAAATAGTAACTCCTTCTCTCACACACGAACGTAAGCGACAAAACAAAACAAACATATCTAAAAATATATCTTATCAAGCTAATAGATATTATGCAATTAAAGTACTTTACCAACCCACAAATATATAAAACATGAATAATCAGGAACAAATAAATAAATATAAAGTATATGGTTCCACTGCAACTCCATCCCCACACTTGTCTTTTTCATTAAATTCTTCCTTGGGGATCGTCTCTCTAGCTCACTCAATCTTCAAACTAGCAAAACTTAAAAACACAAAAACAATGAAGAACTACAAAAACTACGTTAGTGACTCGATTAAATATACAAACTCCACGAAACTTCCCCACACTTGAACTTAATCAGGAGGTTTCTCCCTAATCTGGACCCTATATAACCCGTTTAGTTCCACCCGGAATTTATTAAACAGTAATATATCAATGATGGAACCGCAAAGTATTAAATTAGAATTAAAAATCAGTAACGGGTCAGACCGCCCATAAACTTACCTAGCAAGAGCCGAATGCGTTGTAAGTATCGAGAAGACTGGTCGTGTTTAAAATGCAAAGGCTTTTTCATTCTTGTAGACCATCTTCTAAAGTATACGCAACTTCGGTTTTAAGGTAACCTATCATCCTCGGCTTTAAAACACAGTCCACGGGCCGGCAATGGTGTTCTTCCTCTAAAACCACATCCCCATTTACACTGTCCTCTACAAGTAGGGCCTCGAAAAATGCAACATCCTCGTTCATGTCCAATTTTTCTCCCCCGTCATAATCCGACGGTCCATCCAACTCCACATTCATGAATTCATCTTCCTTGTTAACCTTAACCATATCCTCAACACCAAACATTACCTCGAGTGACTCTCCCAATTCTATCTCTTCCTCAAACACAGGTTTCACCATAATTGATCTCAGATATGCAGCCCACTCCTCCTCGTCACATTCATCATCGGAGTCACAGCAAAACTCAGTAAAATTAGCAACACATACCTGTGAAACCTGATATGGGACTTCATCAGCCACTCGTGTCTCCGTATCCGGGATGAGCTCCTCTTCTTCATCTACATATTCCATGATCGGCTCCTTCCCTTCTTCTGGAAACATCTAGAACAACTCACCCAACCGATTCATGTATTTCAAATAGTTGCCTTCCGCATCATACTTATAACCAGGTGTCGGTTGCTGCTTTATTTGCATGTTCTCCTCTTCGGTTTCTCGAATAAATTAGCTATCTGACTCATAAACGCATTGGGAGATCTGCTTTGACCGTTCTTCCACCTTTGTTAGTATACTGGACATTTTCTTAACTGCATCCCGGAGACCTACAAAAACTGTTAGTTGATTTCTTAGTATAGCATCATGTTCAGCTAATTTTTGTTGGTATTGGGCATCCTTCTCTAATGGTCGGGTCAACAACTCCTCGATCTTATTCAAATACGCCTCAGCACCCCTGTTGGGGTTGCTCTCAGAATATTGACCATAATCTTGTCCTTGTTTGTATTGATTTCCCCGATCCGGTTCGCTATAAAAATATGACGAGGACCCCTGTAAAAGATAAGACTGTTGCTGCACATAGGGGTTAGTACGATTATATAGACATGCACGAGCCATATGAAAACCACCACATTTATAACAAAGAAATCTAGAACCCTTGTATGGACAATAATAGGGTAAATGAGGATCACCACACGTATCACAATTAAGGTTACTATAGTATGGGCATTTAAGGGTAAAGTGAAATCCATTACAAATTTCACACATATTTACAAGAACTAAACAAGCACAAGACACAGACAATTAGACACCTACGACCCAAAGAAAAAAAATAAACACGTAAAAATCTAATTAACTAAAACCCTAAAAACTCAAAAGCAAAAACACAATAGCAGGTATATAGCAAGTAAATCCAATCAGAGTTAATAACGCAATCGCCAAGAGTCCCCGGCAACGGCGCCAAAAACTTGATGTTCTAAAAGTAGTCTAATAATTATTAACTAAATTACGCTAATCTAGACACTAAGTAATACTCTAGACTCTCTAAAACTCGACTAAACTACTTACCGGCAAGTGAACCGATCGACTGTAGTAAAGCTAACTAAGTCTGGATATCGAACCCACGCGACTCTTTAAATTACGTAAATTAACTAATTAGACTCGACTAACTGATACAACTATTTAATTATTATTATTATTATTAAAGGGGAGTTTTACTGGAAAACTAATATTAAACTAATTAAGAAAAATAAGTAAAATAAACAAAAGACAATTTTAATTGATTTAAATAAGATGACGATGAAAAACCACCTAGGCTAAAATCCCCAAAGTTACAGTTATCAAATAGTTGGAAAATAATAGTTATGGAACTAGGATCGTAAAATAAACACTTAAAAGAAAACCCGAACAGGACCCTTGACCTTTCAAAAAGACACCTATTAGTTTCTAACAAGTTTTAAGACACACCAGTTATATGTATTAAACTTCCTTACGGTTATCTAATTAATTATGATAGAGTACCTTTATAATGAATTCATACCTTACAGCGCGGAAATCAAAGGTAATTTGATGAACTTAATTGGTTCGCTAGACAATATTAATTAATCAAATCTAGACGGGCTCCTTACGGAGAACTAAATCTAGCAATCTCAATCAACAAAGATCTTGCAATAACCTATCACCTTACAGCTTTCTAGGTTAGCAGCACACTTTTATTCGTTTGACTAATAATATTATTCTTAAGATCTTATTCGAATTTGATCATAAACTAGTCAAAAACACACATTATGTGACATAACAAAATCCTATCATATGAAACAATCACCAAGACCTTTGTGGAATAATAAAACTAGAACAACCAAAACCAAGTACACATACGCATCAATTAAATAAACCAAACAATTTACTGAATCATAAAACCATAACGAAAAGCAAATTCCAAAGAAAATATAACTTCAAACAATGGTTCATCACAAGACTAGGCAGTCTAATAAGTTTAGCCTAGCATCTTAAAATCAAAGAAATAAAAAGTAATTAAGTTCAACAACCAAGCTCGTAATTAAAATAATAAATTCAAACCGAATAGCGATGATGCTTGGTTGAGTAGGTTGAACCCAGACACTCTATACATAAACCGAAGGCTTTCTCTTTCTTTTTATTCTTTTGATGAGCTGTTCCCAAACCTTCTTGCGCCTGACTTTTTGTTTTTCCCCTCACTGTTGTGGCCAGCTCCACAATTTGTTGCTGTCCAAAAAGAACCTTAATTTCCCAATAGCCCCCCCCCCCCCCCTCCAATACATGACCTGGTTCCTACTTTTATACCCACCACGTTTATGTCGGTTTTCTTTTTTTCTTAATTACCTTCTCAAAGCCCATAAACCTTTTATAAATCTTCTTTCTTCGGCCCACTTCTGTTTAAAACCTACCCATAAAAATGTGAATGTTTTTGTTTAACGCATTACATGGCCTAGGTAATAAATTAATTTTAGTTAAGAATTTGTGGACAACGTGACTCCACCAAAGTTAACGTCATCTGTTCAACAAATAAATGTTTTCACATATTATATAAATCGTGTTTTCAACTTTATCTTCTTATATATATAATTAATATTAAAGAGCCCACATATATAAAATTGGTTAAACTATTACTCGTAGGCCTTAGGTCTCAAAATTAGTAAAAAATATTCCATTTTAGCTCGTTTAATCATGAAACCATTAACATTCAAATACAAATCACTTTTAAATAATATTCAATGAAAACCAACTCAAACCCAATTAGAAGTGTAAGAAATATTTATATAATAACATGTATAATTTAGACCACATCATGTTTAAGTGCGTTATAATACCCTCTAGATGCATAATACGTAAGGAGTTAAAGAAGGTTAGTATAATAGTCAATACGTATCAAAATTGATTGTTATTACCAAATCAATACGTCGGTGAGGTCGTTTAAGGCTTGTGGTATAATAAGCACAGATCCATTCCTTGATTGGGATGAGAATTATGGTTCAAGACATAATCTGGATCATGGACATGGGTCGCTGGTTTGGTAAACGGGTTGGGTATTGGGTTTGGAAAATAAGATTGGCATATTTTGCATTTAGGTCCTTCCACTATTGAGATGGATACAAAAAGAGGTTAAACTTTAGTTTATGGTTAAATTTGTATAAGTTTGAAATTATTTATATATTAAATAAATATAATAAACAAAAAATAATAAAATAATAATAACTCGATAGAGGCGGTATTTTATTGATAAAATTTCCCGAACATAGAAACGGGTCAGCTAACGGTTAACTAAATAATAAACGAAAAGTTCCAAATTGTTACATAGGATGTTACAAGTCTACCCTCAAAAGTGAGAGACATGACAAGTAGAGTGAATTCCTTCTAACTCTTCAGGAAAATCCTATTTGTAAGCCATTTCGCCCACACGATCCATGATTCTAAACGGTCCAGTGTACATTGAACTTAAATTTCCCCTCTTTCTGAAACGAATAATTCTCTTCCAGGCCGAGACTTTAAGCATCACGTTGTCACCAACATTAAACTAAATTGGACGTCGCCGCTTATCCGCATAGGAATCTGACGATATTAGAAGCTTTCATTCTCACTTTGATCTGACCAAACCTTGAAGAGGTTTCTTGCACGATTTCTGAACTTCAAATCTCCTTCTGACCAATTTCTCCCCAACATACAAGATTTCTACAACTGGACCATATAACATCTTGAATGGTGGCATATCAATACTTGAGTGGTAGCTATTGTTGTAAGAGAATTTTTCTAGATGAAAATGATCATCCCAACTTCCTCCAAAGTCTAAAACACAGGCATGTACATCCTCAAGGGTTTGGATAATACTTTCCGACTGCCCACCTGTTGGAGGATGATACGCCGTACTGATGTCCAGTCTTGTTCCCGTAGCTTCATGGAATTTCTTCCAAAGTAAAGCTAGTGTCTCTATCGGATACAATTGACAATGCACTCCATGCTTAGCCACAACCTCTCTTATGAACACACTTGTGAACATTTCTGACGAGATTGCCTCTCGTATGGGCAGAAAGTGAGCGATTTTCGTTAAACGGTCCATAATCACCCAAATGGTATCATGATTATTAGCTGTACGCGGTATCTTAGTTATGAAATCCATCGTGATGTGTTCCCATTTCCACTCAGGTATCTCTGATGGCTGAATCTTTCCATACGTTTTGGTGCTCTACTTTGACTTGTAAGAAAGTTATGCACTTACTGACATAATCCGCCATTTCAATCTTCATACACGGCCATCAGTAGTCTCTCTTCAGGTCTTTGTACATTTTGCTGGATCCCGGATCAATTGAGTACCTCGACTTATGAGCTTCATTAAAGATTCGACCTCTAAGATCCCCATGGCATGGAATCCATATACGGTCAAACCTAGTCTTTACTCCATGAGTGTTATCCATCAGCTCACCTTGTTGTCCGAAAATTCTTTTCTTCTTCGTTAATCCTTCATCTATAAGCACCTTTAACTATACCCTGATGATCTCTCTGAAGAGATCTGAGTTAATGATTAACTTATAAGACTTCACTGTTGCAATGACTTCTTCGTTCTTACGGCTTAGCGCGTCAGCAACCACATTAGTCTTACCAAGATGGTACTTGATATCTCAATCATAGTCCTTATAAACTCTAACCATCTTCTCTGTCTCATGTTTAAATCTTTTTGGTCGAAGAAATACTTTAAACTCTTATGATCCGTATAAATAGTACACTTAGTACCATACATATAATGTATCCAGATCTTGAGGAGATGCACTAATACTGCTAGCTCTATGTCATGCGTCAGATAGGTACTCTCATGCAATTTCAACTGTCTGGACGCATAAGCTATCACCTTTCCTCGTTGCATTAACACGCAACCTAACTGACGATGTGAAGCATTAGTACAAACAACCAAATCCTCGTCACCATCGGGTGGACAAGGATTGGAGCTTGTGTGAGTCTTTTCTTCAACTCTTCAAGAACTTCTTCCTGATACTTGCCCCAATTGAAAATTACAGCCTTTTGGGTCATACCGGTCAACGGTGCGGCTACTTTGGAGAAGCCTTGAATGAATCTCCTATAATAGCCAGCCAACCCTAAGAAAATGCGTATCTCAGTTGTTTTTTGCGGAGTCTTCCAATTCATTATTGCTTCAATCTTAGCAGGGTCCACAGTAATCCCTTCAGGATTGATTATGTGGCCTTGAAACTGTACCTCGCACAACCAGAATTCACACTTCGAAAACTTAGCACACCGTTTATCTTTCTTTAGTATCTCCAACACTTATCTTAGATGCTTAGCATGGTCATACTCGTTATTCGAATAAATTAATATATCGTTAATGAATACGATAACTGATTTGTCTAACATCGTCGACGTACCCTATTCATTATGTCCATAAATGTTGCTAAAGCATTCGTCAGACTAAACGACATCATGAGGAACTCGTAGTGTCCATACCGTGTCCGAAACGCTGTCTTAGGTATGTCTGCCTCTTTTACCTTCAAATGATGATAGCCTGATCTAAGGTGTATTCATGAGAACGAACTCTCACCTTGTAGTTGATCAAACAAATCATCAATCCGTGGCAACGAATATATGTTCTTCACCATAAGGTTATTCAACTCACGATAATCTATACACATTCTCATACTTCCATCCTTCTTCATAACAAACAGCACTGGTGTGCCCCAAGAGGAAACACTCGGCCTTATAGAACCTTTGTCAATGAGTTCTTTCAGTTGGGACATTAATTCTTTCATCTCAGACGACGCTAGGTAAGGTGCTTTCGGGACGGACTATGCTCCTGGTATTAACTCTATCTGGATTTCTACCTCTCGTTCCGGTGGTAAGCTTGGAAGATCTTGAGGGAACACTTCTGGATAGTCACACACTATATGAACATCTTTCACTTCTTTTGTCTTAGTCGCAACTTTGACAACATAAGCCACGTAGGCACCACATCTTCACCTTAATAAACCTTCGGCTTTTATCATCAAAATGACATTAAGCCCAGAACTTTCTTTATCACCATAAACCGTCACGGTACCATCATCCACAAATTTCAACCTTATCAGTCTACTCTTACACACTATTTGAGCCTCAAACTCAGACATCCAATCCATTCCTAAAACGACATCGAACCCTCCTAAGATCATTACGTAAGGGTAATGGGAAACTCACATCCCTCTAACACTATCTTGCGATCCTTAACCATTCTCATTATCCTAACCGAGGTATCACTAACGGTTTCTACTATAAAAGTTTCAGGTACACGAAAACATTTCATTTTTGTTAACACACTAAATGTGGTTGCTACGAAACTTCTATCCACACCTGAATCAAATAATACAGAAGCAGAAATACCGTTTACTAGATACGTACACGTAACAACATTTGGGATCTTCTGGGCTTGTTCGTGCGTCAACATGTAGGCTGTGGTCTCTGGCCTAGACTATTCAACATCTTTCTTTCCACCTTCCCCAGCTTCACCATCAGTGCACTCCTTCGCCATATGACTCATCTTGTCACATTTGTAACATGCTGGTTTTGCACTACCTTCATTAGCATAATGACATACCTTTCCACATTTATAGTACGCATTGGACCCAAGTTTGCACTCCCCACCATGAGCTCTTCCACATTTGTAACAAACATCAGTACCAGTAACCCACATGCACTCACCACCATGAACCTTCCCACAAGTCTTGCATGTCCTTTTCTCCAATAATTTCTACTTCTTATCCTTAGGTTCCATGACTGTGCACCGGGTCATTTAGCACGGGTGACCCATTTCCTCTCTTTCTTCTCTTCTACTACCACTTCATCCACAACCAGATCTTCATAAACCAATTTTGCTAGTTCGACGCCAGAGTCAAATATGGCAGGCTTACTGGTCCTGACTAAGGTGCGAACATTCTGTGGAAGTCCTCTGATGTAACACTTAATTCGCTTTGCTTTAGTGTTCACCATGTCAGCCACCAACTTTGACATATGGTTGAATTCAGTAATGTGCTTGCTGTGTGTCATCTTTCCCGCTTCAGAGTCAAAAACCTCATCTCAACCCTCTCAACTTCCGCATCAGCACAGAACCGTTTCGTAACCATCTCCTTCAAATAATTTCACTTCATGGCCTTGATTTTAGTTGGAGTCATTCTTTGCTCCACTATCTCCCACCAGAACATAGCCTCATCACCGAATGACTGGGTGGCATAACCCACCGCTTGATCGGGACGGCACTCGCTAATTCAGATAACCTTGTCCATAGAGGTTAACAACTAGAGAGCAATTGCATCCTCCAAACCAATCAGCTTTCGCTGGCCACAACCCTTGAATGACTTGTAATTGCACTCACCTCGACCCCTCTTCCTTTCTCCAATTTTCACAGACCGAACTTCACTCGATTCTTCTTTCTCAGTCTCATCATCTTTCTTGGAGTTCTCTCCGGTCTTCTCAATGGTTTTAACTTGGCTTCCAGTAGATTCTTCCAGATGCATATTCTTCGCTACAGCAGCTACAGCTTGAGCAATTGCAGCTTGAATAGCAAGGTCAAGTTGATTCCCTTCGTCTCGCTCGGTTACACTTCTATCAACTATGGTGATAGTAACTGGTTCTTCAGAGGGTATCGGGGTGACACGCGGCCTACCACGGCGTCCCGTATGACCTCCTTGACTAACAACCTTCTTTGTTATAACCATCCGTATTCTATAAGGAAACACAAACGTCATCACTCTAGGAACAATTTAGTACAACGATAGTAAGGAAAGCATGTAATAACAACATCCGGCTGTGATTAGCTGACCATGTTACTTTTCGTGTCATATACACTTCCTGTTGTGGGTCCACTTGTGTGAGTTTCTACTTTTAAACGGTTAAACAATCAATCAAACATTTCATATAATCACATAACCCTATCTCTGGCACTTAAGCTAGCTTTCTTATACATTCATACATTATAGATTAATTTAATGATGTACTTTACCTCTACTCAGCTTTTTTGAGTAACACATGACTTTCTTGAACCGGCATCTGCTTTCATTTCTTACTTAAGTACCATTCTTTGTTTGATTCTAAGCATATAGGATGCTTATTTCTCTCGAACTTATGTTCTGATACCAACTTGCAAGGCCCCTGTCCCTGTGCCCTTCATTGGACGTTGGATTTACTCATAAACACAGTTTTAAACATCAGTGTGAATTAAAACTTTCGTGGAAATATTAAATTTCATCCATATATTATATCATCATCCAAATCTCATCATAACAACCAAACACATGTCTTAAAACATATTTCATATTTTATTACATACTATCTCTACGTTTTAAAGAGCATTTCGCCATACTTCCTAAAATACTATTAGGTCTGATCCCTTCTTCCTTGAATATTATTATGGTTTGGTCCCTTATTTTCGGATAGCCATACAAATATACATCTACCTCGGATATTATTATGGTCTGGTGCCTTCTGCATCGGTTAACCATACATACTTAACCATACAATCATACATATGTTGGATATATATAACAATATATAGATCTATCTACTCTAACATTTTCTATGTTCATATAACATTCATTAATCATTCACAATACGTTCATCTAGCATACATGTACCATTTAAGCTAAGTGTATTAACTAATCACATCGAGTATGCACATAGCCCCGAAAACAAAAAAAGGAAATGGGACTAGAAACTCACCTGAATCCAGTTCCTTTTCGAGTTTATGGTCGCACCTCTTCTCAGCTGGATCCTAGAGGCTGGCAGACCCTAGCGGATTCCAAGGGGCAAAGCCCCTGGCTAGGGTTTAGCTGGCAGGTAATCTTGGAAAAAAACTTACGTTAATAAGGCTTCATTATAAATTCATCAGAAAAATGCATCTTTAAACGAATCGAATCGAATCGAGTTTTATAAACCAATCAATTTATGAAACGAATCGAATCAAATTCGGAAACAAATCGAATCTAATTCTGAAATTAATCGAATCAAAATTAAATGAATCGAATTGAATTCTAAAACGAGTAGAATCAAATTCTGAAATGAATCGAATTTTGAAACGAAACGAATCGATTTTTCTTCAAACGAAGCGAAACATGTTTTCTTCAAACTAATCTATTTCTCAAGAATTAGATTCAAAAACTCATTTTTCATATCTTTCCCTTTTAATCATTTTCTTCTATCTCCATATGCTCGTTTTACCAATATATCGAGTTCTAGGCTATATCAGTTTCATATACTAGCTCTTATGTGGTCCGAACGTAACATGTTCGTCCCGTTTTGCACCCATTAAGTTGGCTACTACAAAGTTTATATTTTTCTAACACTACATGATCCAATTTACTGTCCTAGTCAGTTTCATGACAAACCGACCTCAAACAATTTGCCTTTTAGTTAAAAATATACCTTTTTGGTTCGAGTCTAGACATATATCTAGACGTGTTTCTTGCTTGTCTATGGAAATTAGCTACGAATCAACCTATTTCTTGCTCCGATCTGGATCCAGGATGAAGGAGAGTGTTTGTGTGTGTTGTTGCGTATGTGGAGGCAAAGGTGGAATTGAGGGTTTAGGGTTTTAGGGAGGTTTAAGGGTGTTTAAATACCCCTAAGCTCATGGACCTAAGGGCCATCACCATCCCTTAACTAAATAATAGCACTTCATTAAGTAAACTAAATTCTTTTATTTATTACTATCAAAAGTAGGATTGTAAGTCCCGAAACCGGATCTATGCAATATGATATCAACAAACCAACGTTATTGCGGAATATAATGTAGGGTGATTCAGGACAATAAATAGCAATACGTAAAGAACACGAGGTCTTGCTTCAAAACACACGTTGTATTAACGTCGGGTGCTTAAGCACTAGGTTACACAAAATCGTTCACCCCACAAACAATATGAACGGTTAACACTTTAATACTATACATGTCATCAATATATAGGGAAACCAACAACCTAGCCCAACATAAAGCCCAAAGCCCACCGAGATCACTAAAGGATCTCGGTTGACATACATAGCCCAAACATGAAACCCATTTAACATAAAATAGGTACAAACCACCAAATGTATACCCAACAATCTCCCCCTTGGTTTGTAGCTTTGTTCTTAATCTTGTTCCATGATATCGATATCCGCATCCTGTAAACCACCTGCCCAAAAGGCGGTTCTGATAATGGAAGCCGCCATACTGGTGTATTCCTTTGCAGCCATTTCAAAAATTGGATCAGCAATGATTTGAAATTTGTTGAGGATCTTGATGTCTCTTTCTCCGAATGTTAGCAGATATCTTGGATCGACGAACCTGCATTGACCCTTCCCCTTCTATAGACGTATGACAACAGTAGAGGCTTCACTGTCAAACATACCGAATCTCATATTATCTAGGGTACCATCCGAGATGGAGTTAGGTACTGGAATATGAGTAGCCATATTTGTTGCAGGCCACATAAAGTTCACTATGGTCTTTCCTGTCATTGGATCCCTAACCCCCTTAGCCTTCTTCAGAAATGAATCAGCAGTCTTCATGTTTGGGAACCCATTATCCATTTGTCATTGCAGAAAATTCTAGAAATCAGTGGCTCGCTTATCATGAGTTCGGTTGTGTAACGGAGTGTTGATCAGGTCGCTGAGATCTTCCTTCATCCAAGATTCAAAGTCTTTCATCTTCTTATAGTACTCAGTATTCCTAGACCTTCGTTTAACCCACCACATGTTCTTTTCAGCATCAAAACCCCATGACATGACTCCAGAATGATCACCATATTTATCTGAGAATCGCTTTTGAAAAGTGACAATAAACTTGTCTAGATGATCGGACTATTCAACATTCTGATTAGAATTCTTCATAATGAGAAGCTTTTTCTGAACGCGATCCGGTTGTTCAGCAGTCTTGGGTGGAATTGAAAGTTAGTGCTCCAGTGACTCGGCAACGTTAGCATGTGCAGAAGTTTGTGCACTAGAGCTCCCACCCTGATCAATAGTAGTTGTCTTCACACCAGGATCTTCACTGCCCTTGAATTCATTTCCAAATTTCTGAATAAGTTTCTGTTGGAGGTCTAGGTACCTAGAAGTTAAGCCTCCCATGTTGGAAATGAAGCTCTATGATCTTAGAATCATTTTCAGAGTTGCTGGCTTCGAGTTCTTCAATACGTACTCCTTTACAACCGAATCTTGTTTGAGTTCAAAAACTCGACTTTGCAAAGCTTGTACATCTATAGGAGCATCTTCAAGTACAACCCCCTTTCCTTTATTCTGCAAATAAGTGTCTTGCATTGTGAGAACTTGAGCAAACTTCTTGGAAGCACTAGAGCTTGACTGACCCTGATCAATTGGGTCAGATGATCCAGATGGAGCATCAATATGTGGGATATCAACCTCAAAATCAAACTCACGAGCAATGTCATCAAAAATTTGTTGTTGACTTTGAGGCCCAGCAGTGGATGGACTAGTGTCAACATGAGTCTCAGGAACTTCCGACTCATTTTGTTGTTGTTGTTGTTGTTGGCTTGTTGTAGCTTCAGTGACCATCACGCCAGGTCTCGGATCTTTCTTCCTACGTTTACTTGGAAGAGGATCGGCGGCTGGTTCCTCAAGGATATTATCATCTTCATTCACAGTGACTGCTTGAGGAGGCTTCAAGGCAGTCGACTGTAGCAGTTCTTTGAAGCTCTCAAAATCTTTTAATTGCTCAGAAGACGGAGCATTTTCTGTTTCACGATGTTTAGTTCTTCATCATCTGAAATAATCTCAAGTGTAGCAGTACGCCTCTGAACAGGTGCCACATGCTCTTTAGCAACCTGAGCACCGACTGACAAAGTCTTAGTTTCAGCAAACCTTCCGAACTTAACCAGATCGTGAAGACCCTGGTTAACAACTTTCGCCCCTTTCCTTGATTGTTTCATCAGCCCAAAGGAGTTGGGTCCCATTGACTTCATATCCAGCGTCTCGACAGACCTTTCAAGAATAGAATAATGTGAATCGAATATCATCTACAGAAACCTGGGATACATAAGAAACATCTCCTTTTTCTTCCCTTTCAAGTTACTCATCATTTCATCAAACACGAATTTGGAATAGTTGTAGTTCCAGTCCATGATCAGAGCAACTACCGCAGACATTTGGGTGTGAATAATCTCATCAGATCCTCCTTTTCGTCCGGACACACAAGTAAAGAATATGTGTATCAGAAATTTCCAATAAGGATGGAACAGTTTCTTGATTGCAGGAGGATAAGATCCCTCGTAACCCATTCTTGTTAACACTTCAGTGACAGCAGCGGTCGAGTATTCTGTTGGGTAATCAGGTTAATCCCCAAATAACAGCACTTCACGTATAATGGCCTCCGAGATGACGACCGGCTTTGTCTGGACCTTGGAGTCTATAGTAACAGCTCCACCTATTCCCTACTGGTTGATAGAAGCATGATTCTAGAAATCTGTGATAATTTTCTTGCATATGAAAGGATTTTCTCGTAAGGCATGAGAAATCCTGCAAGTATTGAGACTAGGGGTGTTCTTCGGGTTTTTTTTGTCGGGTTTCGGGTTTTTCGGGTCGGGTTTTTCGGGTTTTTATGAGTGGAAATATAACCCGAAAACCAAACCATTCTAGTTTCGGGTTTTACGGTTTTCGGGTTTATTGGGTCGGGTTAGATCGGGTCGGTTTGATTCGGGTTTCGGGTTAAGTGAAGGTTGTGAAAGGGCTGAAATGCTTTACAAAAAAGGTGGGCTTTTTTGGTCATCATAGTGTACAACGCCAAATAGTATTACTAAACACCACCTCATATATGAACATATTAGCATTTAACAATAATAATATCAAACAATAAGAAACAGTAAGAGTAATAATTCAAATGTAAAAAAAACATCAAAATCTCAATCCGTAACAAGCAATTGTTAAATAGAAATACCATGTCCCAAACCAAAACGTATCAAAATTAAATAACAAAAATCCAATGCATTAAATAAATATCATATTTGTGTTCATTCTTCATTCTTCAACTTGACATTGCCAATTGCTAACTTCATGTAATCTGCTCCTCCTTTTCCAGTTCTACATTAAAATAAATATCAATTAAAGCAAGGACTACCATAGTTTCAGAATATAACATGAACAAGCATTACAAAACTATTTAGTGATAAAATACCTTTATCGATTTCTTGAATTATGTTCCAATCTTCTTCATTTAAGAGTTGCATGCTTGAAGTAGAACTATCCCGGAGCCAGTTTTGAGTGCAGATTAAACTCTCAACAATCTTAGGAGTCAAAGAACACCTATACTGGTCCAAAACCCTCCCACTTGTGCTAAAAACTGATTCAGAAGCCACTGTTGACACTGGAATGGCGAATAAGTCTCTCGCCATCAAAGACAAAATCGGGAATCTTGGGCTATTAACTTTCCACCATTCTAAAAGATTGAAGTTCTCCGAATACTTTTCAAAATCTTCTTTCAAGAATTTGTCTAACTCACCTATAGGTTCAACTCTTTGTGTAATCATTTGTTCTCTAAGTTTGTTTCGAAATGGTTGGTTTGGTGTCATGTCTTCAGGTTTATCACGTTTACCTAACACCGATGAGCCTGAAGACTCGGCGGTAGTAAAACTTTGGGAATGAATTCTAATATACTCATTATATAGCTCATGCATTGAATCCATAACAAATTTTATGTTCACGTCCGCCAACTCTTTTCCATAACGATCGATGAAAAGTAAATCCAAGTAATGTTTTTTGTTCCTTGGGTCCAAAACCAACGCAAAGTATAACAATAAGTTAATTTTTTGTATATTCCCATAATACTTTTGAAATTTTGCCTTCATTCCCATTGCAATATTACATAGACTAACAGTACCAATAGCTTCATCTAATATGCCACGAATGTTATAGATCTCTTCAATGCACGAGTTTGACGTTACATAGTGTGTGCCCGAGACTCTCAATATAATATCATAAAATGGTTTCAAAAAATGGCATAAATCTTTACAACTCTGCGAATCTTCAGTTGTAAGTTCTCCGTAACCCTCTTTTTCAAGTTCGATTCTAAAAACGGACTCCTCAATATCATATCTCTCAAATGTTTTCTCATAAGCCTGTGCAACTTCCAACATAAGGTAAGTGGAGTTCCATCTAGTTGCTACGTCTAAAACTAGGTGTTTCGTTGTATCGGCATTAACAATCTTAGCAAACTTATCGAATTTGTCAATCCTTGATGGCGACTGCCTAATCCACTTAACCGCCCACCTAACTTTATCAACTGACTTGCTAACCAGTTTAATTCCTTCTTGGACCACTAGGTTTATAATATGTGCAACACACCTAATATGTTTCCATTTAGCATTTAAGAGACACTTGTTGCAATTTTGGAATACCCTTTTCAAAAAGTCTATTGCGGCATCATTTGCACTAGCATTATCAACCGAAACCGTTAAAATATTTTCTATTCCCCATTCATTTAAACAGTTTTTAACAGTTTTCCCAATATCTACACCATGATGATTCTCTTGGGTACAAAAGGTCAAGAATTTACTCCTTAAGTTCCACTCGTTATCTACGAAGTGGGTGGTGATACACATGAAACTAGATTGTTGATTAAAAGTCCATGTGTCTGTAGTCAAACAAATCCTACCAACATTCTTTTTAATAAAATCACGGACTTTTGTTTTTTCTTCTTGAAACATATGATATATGTCTTTTGTAATTGTACTTCTACGAGGAACTTTAAAGGATGGTTGACATAGGCTCATAAAATGCCTAAAACCTTTCCTTTCCACGAAACTAAATGGCAATTCATCGACTATTAATATATAGGCTAGGCCATTCCTAATGGTTTTTTGATCAAACTTCCACGTGGTCATTTTATTTTCAGCCCCAAATGCAATTTGTGTTTGCCCACCATTCTTTTTAGTTTTTTACGGTTCACATTTTGTTAAATGGTTGCTAAGATTACTCGTACCTTGAGATTTTGACGCACACTTGTACGAACAATTACAATGCATACATCTTGCTCTTTGATCCCCGTTTGCATCTTTGTACTTTTCAAAATCATTCCACACTTTGGATCTTGGTTGATAAATTTTAGGTTTCTTCATAGTTGGCTGAATTGGTTGAGTCTCATCATCATTGCTATCAAGATCAATCCTTTGTTCTTCAGCCACATCGACCGTTCCTGACATCTGTAACAAAATAAATAAATATTATAATATAAATATTTTCATTGTTTTCAAATTTTAGGAACTGAACATGCCCCCATATACAAAAAGAAATGTATTGTCCAATACTCACTATGAATAAAATAAGTAAATATATTTAAACTACATCATCATGTTTACTAGGGGCGTTCATGGTCCGGTTTCACGGTTTTTGGGTCAAACCGTAATCCAAACCGTTAGTAACGGTTTTTATTTTTGTAAACCAAAATCAAAGCGTATAATTCTTAAACCGAACCAAAACAAACCGTTAGTAACGGTTTGGTTTCGCGGTTTGGCCTCGTTGGGTTTTTATACAAGATGTCCAAAATAAACGATTTCTACCAAACAATTAAAAGAACCTAGATGCATAAGCAATTTAAAAAGGAATTAACATACATTTTTTGCTTGAGTCACATAACACAAAATATATAGGTATTTATAAATGATTTATAATGATTTAATAAATGCATACGAGAATTAATGTGCTGGAAACTCAACTTTAAAAGCACACACCTTTTTGATTGGAATTTGAAGCTTCTATTGCCTGCCGAAAAACAGAGTTCCGTATACATATATTTATTATTATCCTTTGAATTATAATATAGACATAATAGGTAAAGATTGATACCTAGAAAATTTCGGGATTTCAAATCTCTACTATCTCGGGTTAATCGGGTTAACCCGAATTGAGAAAATCCTATCCAAAAACCGACCTGAACTATTGCAATCGGGTTCGGGTTATGCGGTTTGGATGTGTCTTCGGGTCGGGCCTATTCAGGTCGGGTTCGGTTCTCGGGTTCGGGTGAAAATTGACAAGTCTAATTGAGACCGACGATCATGGACTTGAACTCCTTGTGTGCCAAAGGAGGATCAAACAAGTATCCAGCTATATTGTGAGTGTCATCGAACTTTAGTGATGTCTGATCAGCCATTACCGCAACAAACAAGTCAAGTTAGCAATAGTTTACACAACGTGAATAACAATCATAAGTTTAAGGATATGATTTTACTTCTTTAAACATTGAGGACAAAATATGACAGAAACAAGGTACAAGGACCATAAATGAAACATAATGATGATTTTATAATAGATTTCGGTCCAATAGGTTGTTCTCTGTCCAGTCCCACCGAGAGGAGTTCTCGGTCAATGATGAGATATCTCGGTCAACAAAAGTCAACCGAGAACTCTTGGTTTGGCCAAAGGTTTTCGGTTAACATATCAGGGAAGAGGCTCTTTGAATTCAGCCTCGAAAGACGTGTTATCTTCTTCAACAAGACCGATAACTCCATGGACAGAAGACCTGCAACAAGCTCTTAAGACCACCACAATGGTCTCAATCAAATCGAACAACCAACACGATACGAGTTCATTATCTGAATCAATGAACAAAGATCCGGACAGTCATTGACATCTCATCTCAAACAAGCCCACTAAGATTATCACAGTAGTATCACGCCACATCATCCATAGATCTCTTACCTGTAACAGAACGCTAGAATGCTAAGAAACGATTTGATTAGAATAATAATGAGCAAGGGTTTTCGGCCAGGTGGTCTCTGAGGGGAGAAGATTATTGAGAATAACATCAATAATGAAGATTCAAAATTATTTATACCCTCAAACCTAGTGGGCCGAGAACCCCGATGAGCCCACTCCAACGAGCCCAAATAAGAAGTTCAACACAAGACCAATATAGACAACACACAGACTCAAGGCCCAAAATATTTTAACCAAATCAAAAATAGCTCGTTTATAGCTCTTGTTTCGAGAAGATTATTTTCGAGATAAAAAACTAATTTAAATAAAATAGAAAAATAAAATAATAAACAAGAATAAATAAAATAACACGAAACACCGGTCTTCTTGTAATTTAGCTAAATTTTTTGGAACAAATTTCAGTTTTTGATAAAATGCCGCCTTTAGGAAAATATCTGAACATGAAATCATATTGATTAAGATACTTTCACAAGGATTCATTGTCGGCGTTATTATAACATAAAGAGACAAGTTGATAGCAGGTATAAAACTTAGCATGAGTTTCATTGCATCAGTGATATGGATTAGGTGCAACTAGACATAAATCTCAGATGTACATCACTCATGGACCTGTGATGCCTCCTATCTCTTCTTAAAGCATAATTGGCTTTCCCTAAATAACCTCAATTTGACTCCAACCCCCTAGTGCTTGATCAAAATTTTTTTATAATAAAAAAAAGGAAAACATTTAAGCTTTAAGGTTGAACGTTGGACTTAAATGCCTTTCATTTAGAGTGTTTAGGACTTATTTGAATGCCCCACCCTTGTAGTTCTAGTTTGACCCTATAAGCTTTTGAAAAAACCAACAATTTAACAACTCAAATCATATAAACATTTATATAAAACAATTTTTTTAACAAAAACAACACATTATTTTTGGTGGTCAAGACACTAACGGGCTCGTGTATGACTGGGTAATTGCTTTTCTGCCTATCATTCGGAGAGATGTATATGGAGACATGCACATTTCTTTAAAATGACTCTGCACAGTGAGTTTAGCATATTTAGTTTATATCACTTCATCGTTTACACATCATGGAAAGCTACCATACACATCAATGACTGTTCTAGAGCCTTTTAAGCTTAATAACTTCACCCGTTAGGCACACAGAAACAACTTTTCTTTCATTTTCCAAAGGTTGGATCAATTTACATTTGAAAAATGTTTTGAAGCTTCAAAAAGATGTTAACTGAATAATCATATCACTTCCCAGAGAGTTACAAAAGACACGATTTTAAAACTCAGTCACCCGTTCACTCTTAGTTTTCAGGTAAATGGCTATCCCATATGTCCACAAGTGGTTAACAGGACCAAACACATATGAGAATGCATGTCCCTCCAACTTAGAATTACCGACATAATTGTAAGTGATAGAATTTAAAAATATACCACATCACAATCGCCCCAGATGCTTTCAATATTTCGGTGAATGGCTATCCCGTGAATCTATGAATAGATGGCAGGACCAAACATATACAAGTATATGTCCTTCCAACTGAAGCAACCGACATATTTTTAAGCAAGAGTAAGTAGGCAACCTTTAAAAAAGGAAAACACACACCCTTTTTAAATTTTTTTTAAATAAACACATACACACACACCCTTTTTGAATTTTTTAGTTTTCTCCCCCTTAATATGTGCAAGAAATAGAATATGTACAAATTTATCCTCAAAAAGACTCAATCCTTGAAACGGAGCATTTTAAGAAAATCGACAAGCACATTAAACCTGGCTGTCCCGACCGGTTTTGTATATCAGTCTGCCACATTATTATCAGTGTGAACTTCTTCTGGTATGATGATACCAGGTTTTAAAACTAAACACTCTTTATTAGTTAAAAGAATTGAAAAACCTTTATCACATATCTATGACACGCTTAACAGACTGTGCTTCAACTCAGGAACAAAATTAACATTTTCAAATTTCATAACACCATACCCTTCTGAGTGATCGTCCCCTTTTCTCCTCTCGCAAAGGACACATACCCACCGTTAAAGATTTGAATATCGTGTAGCTGGGAAATGTCTCTTGCCATGTGCCTGGAACAGCCACTATCAACATACTAAGGTCTGGTGATATTCCTCCATAGCTGTTCCTGCATGATGTGCGAGATTAGTTAGACTTTGGTACCCAGTCCATAGTTACACTGGGTGATCCAGAATCATATACGGTTGTCACAGGTTGCCATGACATATCATCACGATTATCTAAAATAGAAGTTGAAACCTTTTTCACGGGAGACATAGGCAACCATTCGCATTTACCGTTAATAAGATTTACTGTTGTTTGTACGAATAGATGGTTCAGTCTCTGGTTTGCGAGTGGGGAAAACTGACAAATTTGTTTTCCCGACAGGCTTTGACTTAAAAACAGAGTTGGTTTCTGAAATCGATGCAAGGTTCTTATTATTCCTACCAAACATGTTAGGCTTGGTCTGATGAGGACTAAACCTACCAGATTTGTTTCTATTCCAATCACCATCAGAGGGATTTTCCTGGTGATACCCAAAATTTCGTCGATAGGTATCACGAGGCATATTCCTCTGATAGAATCCATAGTATAGAACATATGGACGATGTGGATAGTTTCTAGCAATATGACCAGGAATCCTATAAATAAAACATGTTTGACGTTTTATATGACCTATTATGTGAGTCAGATTACTTAGTTTGATGTTTACCATTTGACACGTTGTTTGGTTCAACACCCTTTTGTTTGTTTGAGCATCCCTCTTTAACAAACTTGGGTGGTGAGTAATTTTTAGTAAACTTCTTAATTTTGTTTTTCTTAATAAAAACCACATCATCAGATTTCAAAGTTTTAACAGAATCAACCACACAACTGTCTTTGCTCTTAAAACCAGAGCCCACACAAACAGTCGAAATAACAGAATTCCAAAACAATTAGTTTTAAAGAAACATCATAATTATTGTCTTTATTAAGTGAAACACAGGATTCATCATCCTCATCAGTCCATTCCTCAACGACTACTTTCTCTGCACATAAAGCAAACACATTAGAATTGTTCACTCCTGAGGGGGATGCAGGTGCATTCACAAGATCAGCCTTATCATCTTTATCTTGTTTACCATAATTCATGCCCTTTACCTTTTCTTCCTGCTCTTTGGTAAGAGGAAGACCAGTATAGTTGTCATTGTATGGTGGGGGTACCTGACTATATCCTATACCCTCACCTGTGTTTTCTTCCACCACAACTGATTGTTAATCATTGAATTGACCACATTACGGGAACCTTTGAATTTTCTAAAATCTAGTTCAGCCCTTTCAAATTTAGTACTTAAATTTAAAATCTCTATTTTGGAGGCTTCCAGTTTAGCGGTTAATTCAACGATTTCCTGTTTGGCATCTAGGTAGTGACAACATTTTATACTGAATTCAGACTTAAGCTTAGAAATATCCTTCTTATGTGCTTCTGTTTTATCTAGGAAGGCTTTCTCATTTTTCTTTAATTTAGAGTTTTCAGATTTTACCACTTCCATTTCTCTAATGAAGTTATCATTGTGAAGCTTATACAAATTTATCTTATCAATGCAATCATGAGAACGTGGTTGAGAACTTACCTCAGATGAGCTGGGAGAAGCGAATGCCATGAACGCGAATTGAAGTTCCTTAACTTGCTCCTCAACGGCATTTTCTTCTTCAGTGTCTTCAACATGAGCAAAGTTAGCAGTCTGATTGCTAATGTTGAGAGCAGCCATTTGATCAGCCCAAGAAAATTGTTGAGCAACCAAACCCCTTTCATCATTTTCGGAGCTACCCCCAACTTCTCCTCTAGTATTTCCCACTGGAACCAATGCCCTTTCTGTGTTTCCTTTCTTTGATGGGTTGGTGTAGGCTCCTGGACGGATCGTACACGAGATGTCGCTATCTGCGCAGGTGCGGAATCCCTGCGTAGGTAGATACGAGTGCAGAATATGTATAAATCAAACACACGAGCAATAACCGAAACACGTTATATTGATAACCGAACACGTGACTCGAGGTCACTATTACAGACTCTGACTTGTAAACACGTAACTCACTGATACACGAAAATGAACTAGCTCTCAAAACGCTCAACTGATTAACCCTAAACTGTTACGGCTGAACAGTTTAAATAAGCACGACAACTTCGCCTCAGGCGAAGTTGTCCATAACTTCGCTTGTTCAACAAGTTCGCCTGAGCGAACTTGTTGACAACTTCGCTTGTTTGACAAGTTCGCCTAAGAGAACTTGTTGACAACTTCGCACATACAAAAACATAAACATAATCATAAACATAATTACATTACAGACTCGATTACAAATGGTAGACTATGAACTACTGACACACATGTACCAACAGACTCCCCCTTGGCAGTAGCTTCATATCTTGATCTTCAAATCTTGAGTCTTGTAATCTTGCATCTCTACGCGTGCGCTCCCTCTCTAACACACACCGACACCACCCGTTGATATTTCCTAGCTTGATCCTTCCAAGCAGGAATGTAGAAGATCTTCTTCTCGTTGAGCACCTTCAGATCAGCCTGCGATAGATTAACAAGATGCATCGGGTCGTAAACCCTAAGCACTTCTTGTTCATCCACATCTTCCATAACCGCCTCAGCTGTCTCACAGTCCATAAACCACCATTTTAGGTCTTTGAGCACGTCCTTGGGCATGAGCTTCATCGGTACTTCTTTAAGGCACCGGATCGGTTTATATTTCATAACCATCCAAGGTTTTCCATCAGCTCTCAGACCTCTATCCTTGTCTTCGACAAGTTTCCCCTTTTGTGGTTTCAGTAGCTCAAACTTCTTCTCTTTAACGCACTCCTTCCACACGATCTTCCCAATGATTCTAGCCATGTCATCTTCGCTTCGGTTTATCAACCCCAATCTGGCTAAATCTTTTACCTCACATTCAGGCAATGTGTTTAGAGATCTCAACGTTCTCCTGAAGTACTGAATTCCATCGTATCTTTTGATCACGAAGAGCCGCAGCTGCTCATCATATATCCAGCAGATAATACCTTTCTTTGCTTCTGCGTATCCCTTAATATTGTAACTCTTTTTGAACATTTTAGGGACCGCCGGCTTCTTCGTCTTTATGAACCAGTGAGCACAACCCTCCTTCCAATTCGGTTGTTCCTCCCATTCAGTATCTTCCTCTACAGTCTTATCACCCATCTCTGGCATCTCAACCTCCGGAATCTCGTGTTCCACGGAGTCATCTACAATCTCCCCCTCCTCTATCACATTCTCAACAGTAATTTGCTCACCGATCTTCTCAATCTCATCAACCGGCAGCACATCTTCTTCCAGCATAAAATCATCATCATCCTCATCCAACTCTTTCAATGCGTCGATTACGTCTTCGACATCATCATCATCATCAACCGCTACCACCTCGTCACCAGCTGCACTTGTAGACTCCCCCTCAGCTGTGGAAGCCCCAAGAGCCTGAGAGGTTATTGGAAGCTCACCACCTGCACCTTCTGGTGCATTGGGATCATCGTCTTGATCTTCTCTCCGTTTTGTCCGCAACTCATCTCCCCTACAAGTCTTCTCCCCCTGAGATGCCAAGAATGCCTTGAAGGCATCTATTACTTTCCCGTGTTCAACCAGGAGGGAGGCTTGCAGTTGATTGGATTCCACTAGGCTTTGAATGGTCTTTGACTATTCAGCAACGATCCGCTCTAGCGATGCAATCCTTTCGGAGTCAGAAGTAGGCGTTGGAGTTGGCGGGACATCAGCAGCAGAAGTGACCGCAGGTGGTACACTTGGTAACCCTGCAGTAGTAGTGACGGTCGACTCAACAAATCGTGCAACTACCACCGGTGGAGTAAGCGATTGGGGTGGTAGAGACACAACTGCTGGGGCCGACGTCTCGACGGCAGTAACCTGTGCTGTAGAAGGAGTAAGAGACATACCAGACAAGGCAGGTGGAGCAAAACGTACCAGCCTCGAAGATTCTCCAGCTCCCGAACCCATACCTGTCCGTTCTCTTATTGAATGTCTGATCACAATCTGAACTGCTTCCTCTTCATCAACTTCCTCATCATCCTCGTCAACAGTTCTCGGCCTCTTTCCAGTAGTTCTCTCCCGAGACACCATTTGTCGTCTCGCTTCAGCAAATGTTTCGTCAAGATCGGAGTCAGCTACCGAAGTAACTGCTCTAGTAACCTCCATGACCTGAGAACCTGAGACATCCATATCAAACAATCCATGGCCGCTAAAAGCATCATCAAGATCGACATCTTCATCAGTAGGCACAGCAGGAGATGCAGCAGCTGGCACAGCAGCAGAAACAACAGTAGATACAACAGGCGCAGCTGGTACAGCATGGGGTGCTGCCGCCTGATGTGGCTGTGGGTCTCTGAACTCGTCCCCTCCTGCAGGAACATACCCCGGGTTGATAAGATACCCGAACAGTGGAGTATGCCTGGGACGCAGCTCAGGCTTGCTACGTGTGCTCGAAGTCCGACACTGAGCGAAGATACGTTTCGTCACACATTCGACGTATCTTATAGGGCGTCTCTGCGGTAGCGACGGAGCGACATGATTGAGGATCATCTGTAAGAACCGAGGATACATAATAAATCGCTCGCGCGCCACAGCCCTCCTCTGACGATCAATCTCGTAAAATATCAGCTCACTAAATGAATATCGTCGGTTGTAAGTCAGGGCAATCATGGCAACTGCATCGTCGCGCCCATCCCATCAGTTCCTGCCTTCCTCCCAGACATGCATACGATCAAGACATGCATTAGGAAGCGCCACTGATCTAGTAAAAAACCTTTCCTCCTCTGTGTGTCCCCCAACGGACCTGAATAACCCATCCTTAGGTACGCTCCATCACGAAAAGGAGCTACGAACTCCGTTGGGTCATCCCTTGTCTCTTCTCCAAACTGCAAAGCCAACCGTATATCTTCAGAAGAAAACTGTATATCATGACCATTTACGGTTGCTCGCATCACCGGGGGCTCAGGCCTGCAATCATAATATACCGACTGCCAAAAGTCTTCTATGTTAGGCAGTGAAATGGGCAGGGTATTTGTGATCGCATGAAATATCCTTGAGCGCTGGAGAAACGTGATTATCTCCCTGTAGTCTTCCACACCTCTTGCGTCTAGATCTAACGTGATGTACTGGTTATGGGCCGGAAAGAACTGTCTTTGATCATCACCGTCATCACCACCAGCACCGCCAACAGCAGCCATATCTGCACAAAACAAAACAAGTTAGAGAACGGTTAAGCAACTCACAAGTTCGCTTTGTACCACGAGCGAAGTTGTGATTAAACCTGTATAGGCGAACTTAAAGGTGAGGCGAAGTTGGGAACAACTTCGCTTCATCTGTAAGTTCGTCTAAATAACTATTAAGTAAATTGGTATAGGCGAAGTTGATGATAACTTCGCCTTATCACAACATCGCCTCAGGCGAAATTGAGTTCAAGGCGAAGTTACGGATAACTTCGCCTCAGGCGAAATTAAGCTTCAGGCGAAGTTGAGAATAACTTCGCCTTAGGCGAAATTAAGCCACAGGCGAAGTTGTGGATAACTTCGCCTAAACCCTAACTTCGCCTGAATCTGAAACGGCGACTGTTCAGATTCAAAGTCTCTAGACCCGATGATTTCGCAACGATTTGAACATCCAGGAGTGAAGAACAACACACAATAATGGTATTAAGACGAAAAGCTTGTCCATGAACACGTAACACCAGCTTTGAAAAACTTGGTTTTGAAGGTCCGACGACCCGAGGTCTCGAACCGGGTAAAAACTATAAAGAACGAGTATGTTTATGAAGGATATCGACAACACATACCCTCACTGAATAATAGAAACTGGAATCAAAGATCGATATCGGAAAGGAAACAAGATCGCCGGATAAAACTTAAGTTCGCCGGAATAATCGGAATAAGTTCGCTGAAACAGTTGAAATAATGAATTTACTGTTTAAAAATCCTTTTATAGGGCGGAGTTTGTTCAGGCGAAGTTACGCTTAACTTCGCCTAGGCGAAGTTAAGCATAAGTTCGCCTAATTCAACAACTTCGCCCGTAATTTCAAAATCAAACCTTTACGTTTGAAGAATTTTGCAATTAACAATAGAAACTTCCAAAAAGAGTTAAACAAGGCGAAGTTAAGCATAAGTTCGCCTAATTCAACAACTTCGCCCGTAATTTCAAAATCAAACCTTTACGTTTGAAGAATTTTGCAATTAACAATAGAAACTTCCAAAAAGAGTTAAACAAATATGATCATGACCCGGTAACCAGCTATAAAATAATACAACTACAAAAATAGAAAAACTTATAAAAATTTAACGAAATAAGGGATCAAATTTCAGTCTAGTTAGGGACCACTACGTTTTTAGAAAAGATCCTAACAGGAATCATACTAACTACGTGACTGTCACTTGGATCCGTGTTTAGCTGTATTATGACATAGAGAAACAGGTTGTAGGCATGTAAATAACTTAAATGGTTTTCATCGTTTCTGTGATACGGATTAAGGTTCAGTTAAACTCAAAATTTAAGTGGGCAACAACTCAGAGATAATGATGCCTTCTATCTATTCTCAAAGCGTATTTGGCTATACCCAAGTCATCCCGAATTGACTTCGACCCATAGTGTCTGATTAACTTGTAGATACTCGTTGTCTGCTTCCCGTTCTCTTCTTACTCCAGAATTGAGAAGTCTTGATTGTTACAATGACTCATAAGTACTGAAAAATATACATGTATATTTATTTTTTATTTTTTTTTTTTTTAACTATACATACTTATAGACTTCGGAGTACTAAACCACTGCAAGTTCCGAATCTGGATCACTGCAGTGTCTTGAAATGCTTTCTTTACGGGAATCAGAACACTCACGGGCTCGTGTATGACTGGGTAGTCGTTTTTCTGCCTATCATTCGGAAAGATATGTATGAAGACATTCAAAACTCTTAAGGAGATTCCACGTAAAATCGAGTAGTTTAAGTTAGTATCACATACACTTTTACGCACCATAAAAATTACCATGACATACAATGACTGTTCTAAAGCCTTTTAAGCTTAATAACTTCACTAGTTAAGCACACACAATCAGTATATATATCATTTTCCAAGGTTGGATCAATTTTCTGTTAAACAAGCAAAGAACTTCTTACGAAGTATTAGACTTGAAAAGTAATTTCATTTCCCCAAAAAAAAAAATTTTGACTTCAGTCACCCCGATCAAGTCAAAGTCTTCAGGTAAACGGCAATCCTGAAGATCCAATGGATCAACTGGACCGACCACATACAAGTATGTGTCCTTCTAACTATGTATGACCGACTAATTTTCAGCGACAGAAAGAAAACACATCATAACTGCCCCGGTCACTTTCAGTCATCTGGTTAATGGCCACCCTCATTTTCTAAGTAGAAACGAGGACCAAAACATATCCGTGGATATGTCCATCAAACTGAGGTAACCGACTAATTTTAAGCAATAGTGACGTTTTTTTTTTTTTTTAAACACAAAAGAAAAGCATGGTTACTCGGGATTGATCATCCCGTTTAACTCAATTAGGTTTTGAAATCTGGATTTATCAACGCTTTTGTAAATAAATCAGCGAAATTCTCGAGCGTATCGACTTTTTCGATCTTAATCAGTTTCTTCTCAGCACAATCCCGTATGAAATGATGACGAATGTCAATATGTTTGGTTTTACTATGTTTCACGGGATTGTTAATTACTGAGATGGCTGCAGTGTTATCAATTAAAATAGGAGTGAGTAAGAAATTCAGACCATAGTCGCGCAATTGTTGCTGAATCCATAAAACCTGTGAACAGCAGTTGGATGCTGCTATATATTCAGCTTCACATGTTGAGATTGCAACTGACGTCTGTTTCTTGCACTGCCAGGAAACTAGTCTTCCACCGAGAAACTGACATCCTCCTGTTGTCGACTTCCGACTCTGATTGCATCCTCCATAATCAGAATCAGTATAAGCAACCAGTTCCACGTCTCCTCCCTTCGGGTACCACAACCCTAGCTTCGGCTTGCCCTTGAGATACCGTAGTATCCTCTTTGCACCTTTCAAGTGAGATTCTTTCGGATTTGCCTGAAAACGTGCACAAAGACAAACAGCAAACATTATATCAGGCCTAGAAGCAGTTAAATACATTAATGAACCTATTATCGCCCGATACAGAGTTGGGTCCACATCTGCGTCACCATCTGATTCAGCGCCCAATTTGTGATTGACGCAGATTGGAGTGTCATATGGAGAACTGTCCTCCATCTTGAATCGCTTGAGCACATCATGAACGTACTTCGTCTGATGAATGAACATCCCGTCCTTCTTCTGATCAACCTGCAATCCTAGAAAGAAAGTTAGTTCACCCATAGCACTCATTTCGAACCTTTTCTTCATGACATCCTCAAAATCTTGACACATGGAGACTCTTGATGAAGCAAATATGATGTCATCCACGTAGACTTGAACTAGTAGGAAGTCGCTTCCTTCTCTCTTCACGAACAGTGTGCTGTCAATTAAACCCCTTTCAAAACCATTCTCGAGCAAATAGTCCGATAACGTTGAATACCAGGCACGAGGTGCCTGATGTAATCCATATAGCGCCTTGCTCAACTTGTATACGTGATCTGGGAAATCTGGGTCAGGAAAATCCGGAGGTTGCTCAACATACACAACCTCATCCACCTTCCCATTGAGGAACGCACTCTTCACGTCCAACTGAAACACTTTCATCTTTTTAAACGCAGCAAACGCCAAAAACAATCTTATCGCTTCCAACCGGGCGACAGGAGCGAACACCTCATTGTAATCAATACCCTCTTGCTGATTAAAACCTTTAACAACCAGCCTTGCCTTGTTTCTAATGATAATCCCCTTTTCATCCCTCTTGCACTTAAACACCCATTTTGTGCCTATAGCATGCACATTCCTTGGTTTTTCAACCAAAGTCCAGACTTCCATCTTCTCGAATTGAGCCAACTCTTCTTGCATGGCCTCGACCCACGAGTTGTCCTTAAGAGCCATTTGATAATTTTTCGGTTCAATCTGGCTAATAAAGCAGGAGTACAAACATTCGTTCATTATACCCGTTTCTTTAATGCTTGTATAAACACAGGTGTGCTCATTCAAGCTACTTCTGGTTTGTACACTGGAGGACACATCACCTATAATATTCTCCAATGGGTGATCTCTGTGAATTCTCGTGGTCGGAACAGCACCGACATGCAAATTATCTTCCAAATTTGAAGAGATCTCATCAATGGTTGTTTCTGACTGAGAGTGAAATGGATTGATAAACTCATCTTCAGGTAAGGCAGCAGGGGTATCAATAGTGTTTGATGTGGAAGGTTGACTTTTCTCAATAAGCTGTCGTTGCAATAGATTCTCTTCCTCATCAAATATCATCTTCGACACAATTCTTTCTTCTTCTTCAGAAATTTTCAAATTAGGGATGTTAAATGACTTAAACAGCTTAACATAGTCGAAAAGCTCAGCAGGTCCATTGCTTGGTTTTGGCGATTGGTAACTAGTAATGTCGGTGTTACACACCACCTCCACCTTGCAAGTCGACGTATTGAAGACCCGTCTGTTGGGAGTCCCAACAACATAACCGACTAAGATTCCTTCATCGGCTACTTCTCCAAATTTCGAATTAGTCTTCAAAATCGAACAAGGAGACCCGAATGGTTCAAGACCGTTCAAGTTGGGCTTCCTTCCATGCATAAGCTCGTAACATGTTTTTCCAAGTCTCTTAACGGTTAACACCCTATTCAGAACATAGCAGGCTGTAGCAACTGCTTCAGCCCAGAATATCACAGGAAGTTTTGAATCTGCTAGCATAGTTCTGGCTCCTTCAATTAAAGTTCGGTTCTTCCTTTCAGCCACTCCATTCTGTTGCGGAGTATACGGAGCGCTGTATTGATGTTCAATTCCTTTCTGAAGACAGAAGATTTCCATTTCAAAGTTCTTGAACTTTGTTCCATTGTCACTTCTGATGTAATTAACTGATTTACTCATGACATTCTCAACTTTTGTAATTAGATTCTTCACCATTTGAGCCGTCTCATCTTTTGATTTCAGAAAATATACCCACGAATATCGCGAGTAGTCATCAGTGATCACCAAGTAGTAAGAAGTACCTCCTAGACTTTTTACATTCACGGGACCGAAGAGATCCATGTGAAGTAGTTCTAGAGTACCGGCAATAGAGTTGACCTTCTTGGTGAGATGGGATTTCTTGTGTTGCTTTCCCTTCTTGCATGCTATACATTTGTCTTCAAAATTAAAACTTTTTAAGGGAACGCCCATCACAAGCCCATTCTTGACAATGAAGTTCATCTTCCGAAGATGAATGTGCCCCATTCTCCTGTGCCACAACTCAGATTCTGATTCGCTTGCTTTCGTTATTAAACAAGATTCTCCCGTGGCCATTTCAGCAGACCTCATATCCATCACATATGTATTTGTTTCACGTGGAGCTTTCATTACTATCCACTCGTCCGGTATCTGGAAACCAGGCTTCAACACGATCGCTTCATTCTTCGTGAAATGGACAGTGTAATCTTTATCACAAATCTGCGACACACTCAGCAGATTGTGCTTCAATTCCTCCACAAAATTCACATTCTCAAGTGTCATCCTTCCATTTGACACGGTACCTCTACCAGTGATTCTTCCTCCGCTTTCCCCAGCAAAACTAACTCTCGCGCCCTGAACAGGTTTTAAGTCTTGCAACAAGTGTTTGTTGCCCGTCATGTGCTGGGAACAGCCGCTATCTACAATCCAAAGACTGTGGGCAGCCCTGTTCAACTGTTCCTGCACAATAAAACAGAGAATTAGAATCTTGGGACCAAAGACCAATTGGTCTTGGATCGATACGTCCCGTACCCTGGCTTTCCAAAGTTAGCATCAGGATAATTCCTGTAAGTCCTGTTAGGAAATCTCCTTGAAGATTGAGTGTGATGCCTTCCAAACCTATGTGAATTGAAAGTGTTATATCTTGTGGTTTGGTTGAAAAACTGAGGTTTGTTTTTATGAAAACTTGAATTAGTTACATTTTGGCATTTTGAAAAGTTTTCATTTTTAGCAGTATCAAACTGATGCTTATTCTCAGTTTTATTTGGCCTCACGCCTCTGTATCTCGGCGTCAGAGGGCAATCTGCAACAAGATGTCCTATTTTATTACATCTAAAGCAACACCTACTCTCCATTTTCTTTTCAAATGTTGGTTTGGATGTAGAGGCAGTGTTACCAGCCGTTCGTCTCACATAAGGTGGGACATACGGGTTGAGTGGAGTACTCTTTTTAGAGGATTTATTTTTATCTCCACTAGAGGGTAACACTATCTTCTCTTTTGTCTTACCAGATTCGGACAACTTATCCGAATCCGATGAGACTGGACTCGTAACAGAAATATTTACACTAGAAACAGGCGAACTCGTTTCGCCATTACTAACAGTTGGTCTTTGCATGTAACCTTGATAGGAATTGTCTGAGGAACTTCCAAATCCACAGATTTCTGTACACTAGGGTTATAAGTGTAATTATGGTTATACGGTGGTGGAACCTCGTGATAACCAATTCCTCCTCTCTTTGGAGAGGTACCTTGATCACTAACAAGGTGATCAAGAATAGCTGAGGAATTTCGGAACTGCTCGAGTTTTCGGTTCAGTTCCACCACTTTCACCTGGTGGTCAGCAATCTGCTTTTCACGTTCAGCAATAAGTTTAGTTTTTTCTTCTAAGACCTCATAACTTAGGTCAATTACATCAATTTTTTCAGCAAGTTTAGTTTTTAAGCTTTTGACATCTTTTTCACATGCTTTTATTTTAATTTTATAACTGTTTTCTCTTGCCTTAGTAAAATGATGATCTTCTTTAAGATTTTTAAATTCAGCATCTAAACGAACATACTGATCAGTTATGGTCGCAAGTTGCTCAGACAAATTTTCACATTTTGTACAAACATGTTTAGTACTTACCTCGGAGGGTTGACCATCGTTATCTGCCATGAAAGCTTTCTCCTCACCAGTAGCTTTCTCCTTTCCAGTCATCTTCTCACAATCTTCATTTTCTACCTTCGCCATATTCGCCTGCTCACCAGTTTCATTCGCATTCAGGTTCCAGTTGTATTCACCGGCTTCTCTAGACAACATGGCATTGACTTCTTTCCTAAACCCAGTAGGCTGTGCAGACCGGCCTTGACCCCGTTCAACTCTCTCGTTTCTGCATTCTTTAGCAAAGTGCCCATACTGTTGACAGTTATAGCACCTTACTTTAGACTTGTCGAATCCGGGCCTACCACCAACAAACTTTCTCCCGGTCTTATTCATGAAACGCTTGACTCGCCTCACTATCATGGCCATTTGCCATTGCAAATCCATCTCCTCCAGATCATCAGCATCGATCTGGTCATAATCCTCATCCAGAGCAGCAGGGTCCACAATCTTCCCTTGTATGTAGTTCTCATATGAAGCTATAAAAGATGCATAGACTGCAAACTGCTCTTCAGCGGATTTGACACTCATTGGCATCTTGGAATAGTTATTGCTTGAGGCACTAGGAGAGAAACTACTGTTGGATGTTTGAGGTTTCGAAGCACTTGAACCTCCAGCAGCAAAGCAAACATCACCGTTCATGTTCACTGAAACGTTTCCTTCATGAGACGAGCTAGAACCTGACTCTCCTTTGGAGTAGTAAGCAGCAGATTCAGGCTTCGAACTTGAGCCTGAGTTAAGTTTGGCACCATACATACCAGGGTCTTGAATCTGATCTGTTGGTGTCTCTTTACGTACCATATTAAGCTCAAAGGTTCTGAGCTTGTTTACTGCTGTCTCCAAATCACAATTAGGAAAGTCTCTGTCTTCCCTCATCAGAACTGTGTACATTTCCCACTTCGGCGGGAGAGCATCGAGAAGCTTTTCAACTATCTCCTCTTCTCTGTAAGCAATCGAATAGTTGTTTAGCTCTGTCATTAGATGATAATATCGAGTGATAATATCATCCAAAGATTCGTTCTTCAAAAATTTGAAGACAGAGAACTGAGTCTTCAACAGTTTAATCTTCGAGGCACGAATGCCTACGTTCCCTTCGAATCTATTTTCAAGAGCATCCCAAAGCTCTCGAGCCGATGTATACTTCCTGAAAGTATGAAGGATCTCCTGTGGAAGAGCCATAGTGATAGCTGCGTGAGCCTTGCTTTCGGCTTCGTACATCTTCCTCTCCTCTTCCTCCATCTTGCTGTACTTCTTAACCACATCACGACCTTCGTACACCATGGTTGGTGGGATATATCCATCCTGGATGCACACCCACATCTTTGCATCCTAGTATTTAATATATTGAATAAACCGATCCTTCCATGCAACAAAGTCGGTTCCTTTTAACAGCCTTGGGGCCTTAGTGGCTGACCCCGCTTCGACTTCCATTTTTACCAATTCAGAGATGTTAATTTGCGACATCTTCTCAAAAACCCGAAAAATTCAAAAATTCGTCCAAACAGTACTAAAGGCGAAGTTAAGAATAACTTCGCTTAAGTGTTAACTTCGCTGGAAAAATTCTTAAATTCGCGTGTCTTGGCGAAGTTGAGAATAACTTCGCTTAAGGTAGGCGAACTTAGGAGATAAGCGAAGTTGAGAATAACTTCGCTGAGGCGAACTTATGAGGTGGGCGAAGTTGAGGATAACTTCGCTCAACCTTATATCTTCGCCGAAACCCTACTTTCAGTGACGGCAACTTCGCCTGAAGAACTGTAACTTCGCCCGATGAACACTGAAAATATTCAGATCTGATGACGACGAATCTGCAGTTTCCGGTCGTTGTAAAGGCATGAAAATGACTGTATATAGTGATTAGAACTCAATACGAACAAAAACTCGTCCCGTGAATAGGTCAAACGAGACGTTTTCTACACCCGCGTGAAATCCCGAACCTCATAATCGAGCCGATGGCTCTGATACCAATTGTAGGCTCCTGGACGGATCGTACACGAGATGTCGCTATCTGCGCAGGTGCGGAATCCCTGCGTAGGTAGATACGAGTGCAGAATATGTATAAATCAAACACACGAGCAATAACCGAAACACGTTATATTGATAACCGAACACGTGACTCGAGGTCACTATTACAGACTCTGACTTGTAAACACATAACTCACTGATACACGAAAATGAACTAGCTCTCAAAACGCTCAACTGATTAACCCTAAACTGTTACGGCTGAACAGTTTAAATAAGCACGACAACTTCGCCTCAGGCGAAGTTGTCCATAACTTCGCTTGTTCAACAAGTTCGCCTGAGCGAACTTGTTGACAACTTCGCTTGTTTGACAAGTTCGCCTAAGCGAACTTGTTGACAACTTCGCACATACAAAAACATAAACATAATCATAAACATAATTACATTACAGACTCGATTACAAATGGTAGACTATGAACTACTGACACACATGTACCAACAGTTGGTACATTCATGAGCAAAGTGACCCGGCTCGTGACAATTGTAACACTTCAGAGTGTCCTTGTTAAAGCCCACCTTCTAATTATTTGGCATATTCCAATTATTCCTTCTCTTTCTCTTAGTAAATTTCTTAGCCCAAAACACTGCCATGGTGATTTGCCAAGAGATATCCATTTCTTCTACATCATCTGGATGAATTTGATCAAGCTCAGCAGCAACTATAGGTTGAACCAAATCTCCAACAATGAATGCATTGTAGCAGTTCATGAATCCCGCCATTAAAGCAATGTTCTCTTGAGTTTCCTTTGGAATAGAGGGAATCTGACTGGAGTTCTGACCTGGAGCAACACCAGATGATTGAGGTTTAACATTAGCAACAGGAGATTGAGCAAGTTTAGTGAAAAATACTGGAGCTTGTTGCGGTGAGGTTGAGGATGATTGACTCTTAGTGGATTTAAACTTTCGAAGTTGCCTTGAGGTGGAAATTATTATTGTCCCTGATTAGTCTTGAACAGTGAGAAGTTGTCTTGTGAGATGAGTGAATTATTGGAAGCAACACTGTAACTAGCTGCACTGTAGGAGTTAGCGTGGTTTATAGCACATTGTTTGTCATCCATGTCACATGCCTTAATGATAGCCATCATCTCGGATATTGACAACCTGTTGAGATCTTTGGTCATTTTGATAACTGCAACATTCATATCCCAACTTTTAGGCAGTGAGTTCACCAACTTATTTTTTATTTCAGCAGTTTCTAGATAGATGCTTGCAGATCTCATCTCAGTCACAAGGGCTATGAATCTCTGTAGCTGAGTCTCTAATGATTCTCCCATAACATGATTAAACATATTAAATTTTTGTCACAACAGATCTTGACGACTTCTCTTCATGTCTTCATTCCACTCATACACTTCAATCAATGCTTCCCACAGTGCCTTAGCAGATTGCAGTTCTCAAAAACAGGGCAATATCAAGTGAGAGTGTCATAGTAAAAGTTGAAAATGCCTTTTCATCCTCTTCTACTTTAGCGAGATCATCATCATACATCGCAGCAGTCTTCATAGCAATTTCTGTAGAGTTCTCACATTGGTAAGCGATGACTTGAGGAGCCCTAACTATGCTTCTCCAAAGTCTAACTATGCTTCTCCAAATTCTAGCATCTTTCATTTTGACATATTTCTCGAAACTAAATTTCAAGCCCTCATGAGACAGCAAACGCGGTACGCGAGTAGTGGTTCCCATTATGGAGTCCAGTTCCTGGTGAAGTAAGGCATTGGATGATCCATTAGTATTAGTTATTAAGTCCATTTTAGATAAATCAGTCCAATGTTAAGCCCAAAAATCCTAAAGTCCAATAAACAGAGCCCAACGTGGAAGGATTAGGCCCAAGATCTGTTAACAGTCAACGTTGACCGAGAACAGGAAATGTTGACAGAGAACCATAGTTGACCGAAAACGACGTTGACCCAGAACAATTAAAGGCCGAAAACGACGTTGACCAAGAACAATTAAAGGCCGAAAACCCATTAATATGGCTAAGAACGATCAAAACTGGCCGAAATCACTTGATCTTGGCCGAAAACCTTATTTTTGGCCGAGAACTCTTGTTTAAGAGCCGAAAACTAAGGAATACAGCCGAGAACACCTGAAAACGCGTTTGACAGGCTTATTTTGGTAACAACTAAATCCCTATTTTGATGGGATTCAAATTGTTTCCAAAAATAATGAGATCCTTGACAAAACCAGAATATCTCCTTCTTCTCCGATCAGACCTCGCCGGAAATACACACAAACACCACATAAACCTCGAGATCTTGAATCTGTTAATATCAAACCGAGCGTTGAATGGTTCAAAAGGCTTTGATACCAATTGTAAGTCCTGAAACTGGATCTATGCAATATGATATCAACAAACTAACGTTATTGCGGAATATAACGTAGGGTGATTCAAGACAATAAATAGCAATACGTAAAGAACACGAGATCTTGCTTCAAAACACACGTTGTATTAACGTCGGGTTCTTAAGCACTAGGTTACACACATTCGTTCACCACACAAACAATATGAACAGCTAACACTTTAATCCTATACATGTCATCTATATATAGGGAAACCAACAACCTAGCCCAACATAAAGCCCAAAGCCCACCGAGATCACTAAAGGATGTTGGTTTACATACATAGCCCAAACACGAAACCCATTTAATATAAAACTAAGTACAAACCACCAAATGTATACCCAACAAGGATATTACTAGGGAAGAAGTCAGTGGAGGAATCCTTCACTCCATTGCTACCTAAGAACCTGAACTTTGATGCATTAGGATCCCAAGGGAATCGCTATCACGATTTCCTTCCCATGTAATCAGCAACCAGAACCAGTGATCCCGTCTAGGCCACCAGTATCACTTTTACTCGAGAATTTGGTGTTATTCCGGGATCCCCAGCTAGGATTCCCGATACTGGTAATTTTAATAATATTATACATGTAACTAACCATGATGCTGCGCAGGATTCTGGTATTAGTCCAATGGTTCAGTAGGAATTGCAGAAACTGAAGGAATTAATCTCCAGCGTACCTAAAATAGTCCAGCCAATTCCAGAAGTGGCTCCTAGTAGCCACATGATCTCAAGATTCGCACCACCCATATGTGATGCTAAGATCCCAAAGCGATTCCAGACTCCAAGCATCAAGATGTACGACGGATCCATGGATCCTGAAGAGCATGACACCTAGTACCGAGAGATAATGGAGATCAACCCCATACCGCATAATCTCAAAGAAGCCTGCTTATGCGAAGACTTTGGCTCAACCCTCACAGGAGCTGCATTGCAATGGCTCCTAAGTGTCACTCCTATCTTTTTTAAATCTTTTGCTCATTTAGTTAATTTATTTAATTGCCAATTTTCTTGCAGTAGAAGTTTTGAAAGGTTAGCTAGTGACTTGTATAGAGTAACACAGGGTACGATGAAACCCTTAGGGATCTCGTCAGTAAATTCAGCAAGATAGCTCTAGAGTTCCCCCAACCTGTATATTACAACGACTGTGCAAGCTTTCAAGATGGGTGTTAAGAAATATACCCCTTTGTATGAGGATCTCGCCATGAATCCTTGCAGGAATCTAGACGAAGCAAGAAACAGAGCTTTAAGGTTCATAAGGCTTGAAAAAAATAGGATGATTTAGCAGAGGTTGGATGGTCCTAAAAGCTACAACCACTCGAACAGGAAGTCGGATTCCCTATCATCTAAGCCATATTGATCCAAACTGTATTCTAGAAACGACAGGGTCAATGTAGTGGAAGATGAAGAGGGTCATTCTTATCCAAACTTAAGTGGTTATTGTTTTTGGTTGATATTTCTGGATTTATGTGTGTTATGCAGGATTTAGGTGGTAAGACAAGATGGCCACGAAATAACGAGAAAACAGTGCATGGAAAGACAAGTCCAAATGGTGCGCTTTTCATGAAGATTTCGGTCACATGGTGGAAGATTGCATTGCTCTAAGGAGGTATCTCAACTACTTACTCAGCAAAGGTCACTAAAAAGAGTTGTTGGGAAAGAATAATCGAAATCGGGATCCCAAGCATGATCCCAAAAGGGCATAATCTCCACCATCGGGCGCTCTTATTGTGAACGTTATCTCTAGAGAATCAGATATATATGCGGCACATCCTACTAAGTGGCTAGAGAATGCCAAAGTAGCCAAGGCTGAAAAGCCCGAAAGGACCAACTAAGACGATGACCCTGCCCCGTGAATACGGAGTCATCTTTGATGATGAGGACAGAAACAACCTTCGGGATACTCATCATGACGGTTTGGTCATAAACCTTTATATTTCAAATTGTATTGTTCGCAGGATATTGGGGGAATAGAAGTTCGGTGAATATCATCCAATTGGACACCCTTTAGAAGATGAACATTCCGGAATCCAAGATTATATCGAAGTCTTCTGTTCTAGCGGGATTCAGTGGGGGAAGCAAAGAGTACAGTGGGAGAGATCAAACTTCCAATCTATGTGGAGGGAGTAAACTCTATCCATAAATATTGATGTGCTGACTTCTTTCAATGTCATCTTAGACAGCCCTGAATCCACGAGATGAAGGCGATCGCGTCAACCTATCACCAGTGGATCAAGATGCTAACAGCTTGGGGGATTGTTAAGATTCAAAGAGATCAACAAGAAGCTAAGGATTATTATGCCTCTTCAATGAAACCAACAGCTAAACAAACTCAAGTATAGCAATCTAAGAACAAAACACTTGATGTCTTGGAAGCAGCTGAAAAAGAGGTCAAAGAAGTACGATTAGATGATCAGGATCCTGACATCAAAGTGTTGATAGGAACTGGGATTCTTGAAGATATTGAAGATCAGTTGGTCAAGTTCCTCAAAAGCACAATCTCTACGACATGATAGGTATTTCTAAAAACATTATTACTCACAAATTAGGTTAGAATAAAAGTTTCAGGACAATTCAACAAAGGAGAAGAAAGTTCTCACCTGAATGAGAGATTGTTGAAAGCATGGAGGTAAAGTTACCAAGATGGTTAGCTAACGTGGTGGTAATCCAGAAGAAGAATGGCAAGTGGAGTGTTTGTGTCGACTACACAGACCTCAACAAAACTTGCCCCAAATATCCTTTCCCATTTCCACACATAGACTCCATGGTGGATGCAACTGTTGGGCATGATATGTTGACCTTTATGGACACCTCTTCGGGATTCCATCAAATCCAAATGGAATCCCGAGAACAAGAAGACTTGGCATTCATAATTCCAACATGTATATATTGTTATATGCAATGCCCTTTGGTTTGAAAAATGTAGGTGCCACCTATCTAATATTGATCAACAAGATGTCAAAGAGAAACTGCAGGACACCATGGAGGTATCCATCGATGATATGGTGGTAAAATCAAAGAAATATAGGGATCACTTCTGGGATTTTCAAGAAGCCTTTGAAATCCTGGAAAAATACAACATGAAGCTGAACCCGTCCAAGTGCCACATTGGAGTGGGGGCTGGCAAGTTCTTAGGATAAATGGTTACCAAAATGGGGATAGAAGCAAGTACAGAGCATATCAAAGCAATCGTGAACCTGTAGGCACCAGCTATTGTGAAGGATATCCAAAGGTTGACCGGTAGGATCGCAGCCTTAAACAAACTTATTTCAAGATCCTCAGAAAGGTATAAGGATTTCTACAATAAACTGAAAAGGAACAAGACATTTGAATGGGGGGGAAATCATAATAAGGCGCTTGAATACTTGAAAATATATCTTTCATCAGCACCCTTACTAATGAAGCCTGAAGATGGTGAGCTGTTATTCCTCTATCTTGCGGTATCCTGAGACACTATAAGTGTTGTATTAGTTAATGATCAAGAAGGGCAACAACATCCTATCTACTATGTAAGTAAAAGTTTACTTGATGCCGAAACCATGTATTCTCATTTAGTAAAGTTAGTTTTAGCTTTAGTTATGGCATCTACCAAGTTAAGACGCTATTTTGAGACGCATACTATTTTTGTTAAAACTAATTATCCTGTTAAAAATGTTTTGAGAAAGACTAAAATGTTTGGTAGGATGGTTAAGTGGCCCGTTAAATTGAGTACTTGAGATTTAGTTTATGAGCCTAGAACAACAATTACCAAGCTTTAGCCAACTTTGTGGCTGATTTCAGTAGTGATATCCAGCGGGAAGCTGACTGGGAAGTTCAACAACTAGACCAAGATAAGGGTAAGTGGATATTGTTTACTGATGGGGCCTCAATGTTAGGGGGACAAGCTTAAGAATAATCCTGAAATCGCCACAAGGGGATATAATACACCAGGCAATCAGATGTGATTTCCAAGCCACCAATAATGAAGCCAAATATGAAGCTTAAATTGTTGGCCTTCAGTTATTCAAGGATTTAGAACTTAAGAATATTCATGTGTATGTGGATTCCTTATTTCTTTCTAACAACTTCAATGGCTCCTATGGTGATAGAATTGAAAAACTAACCGAATACCTTTTTGGGAGGTCGTGCCATCCCGCTGGCACCGCTCATTACTGTCTTGACTCTTCCTAGACACACGATCTATTCCCCTGCCATATCCAAGCTATCCTGATTTAAACTTCCACCGCCAAAATGTTCAAAAACATGTTTTTTCTCCATCAAGGTATCACAATCACATAAACACTAATTGACCATTATCGGTGTCACAAGATCACCACCATTCGTGGCTTGGTTTAGCAAGAAAACCAATTTATAGTCATCTTCGTTGTCCTCTCAACATCATCGACAATTAGAGAAGTTCCCACCCCTATATAGTCAAATAATACCCTTCTAGTTATAACTAAAGTCATTCAAACAGATGAATCAAGGTACATCCATGCATACTACGAACTGTAAGTAAATAATGAATTAGATTTCAATTTTACGTACCATTTCTCTTTTCATGCAAACCCTTCTCATTTTGACGCCATCCCATACTTTTCAGATCACGCTTGTTCAAAAAGGCTTCTTCCACTAAAAAAGAACACAAAGTCGCAGCCTTCACCGTTTTCTTTCACTCGCCAAACAAACCGAATCCAAAGACACATGCTTTGTTAGCTAATATCACCTATGTTGTCAGATTAGTAATATAAAAATTTTTAATTAAGTCTACTCTTTCTTCATCTCAAAACAAGAAACCAAAAAAACCATTTCTTCTCCACTGCTTAAACCATATCCACGGGAAAATTTACGATTTATCCTTGGTATTTTTTCTCTACTTTCATAATACAAGCCATCGTTTATATGGTCAAAGTATCAAAAACAAATGTTTGTTCGGTAACTGCTTAATAGAAACATAGTCGGAATTTGGTCGGGCCGGAGGGTTAGCGGACCCCGGACCCTCCTGTTCCGCCACTAGTTGTTAGATCCTTTTTACCATTTCCTATACAGTTCCATTGGTCTCCTCTTATCACGAAATAAGTCAACCAAGGACTGCTCCTGTATTATACGAGAATTCAAAAACACTAAAATAATAAACATCAACATTTTATGTTGGACACGGAACATATTATCTATTCTTACAATTAGAATTGAGCACGTACATATGTTGTATAATTAGCATCCCACATAGCAGATTTATTAATCAAATTAGGCTATTGACCCGTGTATGATACCGGTGGAAATATAGAAATCAATAAACAAACATATATAATTTTAAATGAAAAAAATTGTAGTATATTTTGAGGATGGCAACATGATATTTATTACGTACGTAACTTAAATACACAAATAAATGTAATGTAAAATCATAGAAACATGAAAACCTATACAAACATATATATATATATATATATATATATATATATATATATATATATATATATATCACAAATAAATTTTGTAATAAATACTGCAAACACATAATATAGAACTTAAGGACTTAACATAAGAAATTATATTATCAAAAATATAACTGAAACTTATCATGTTGGTCGTCCTTACGAAGCATCATCCTGAAAATTACGTAGATGTTTTAAAAAAATTATAATGTAATTGAATTTAGGCCAATTGGCTAAGTGTATATAATGAACCCAAAAAATGTTGTCAATTGTATCGAGAAAAGTAAACTAATATGGTGTTCTGTAGAAAATAATATATTTCTAAAAATTCATAACTTCAATAGGAATATCTAAATAATATACTTTAAAATTTTAATAGTTAGTATTCATACATTCACTTAAAATAAACATAATAATTTAATTGGATTTTGGTTGGTGACGTTATTATATCTTACGTTACACTTTCATTTATTACAAGCTAACAAAAAAACTAAGTTGAATTTTGGAATTAAGTGTTAAAATGTATTTAAAATATGTTGTCAATCAACATTGAAAAGAATGGTTACAACATATTACAATATGTTAGTTTGCTTATTTTTAACTAATTATGTATGTTACATTTTGTATAATTGATAGTACATAAAAAATCAATTATTATTTGACTACACAACATATATATATATATATATATATATATATATATATGTGGAAATGATCAACGGAGAACTCCTTCTTAGAGAGAGAACTAGAGAACTAATAATGAAGTATTTTTAATTTAATTAAAAAAATATTTTTAAAGTTTTTTCTTTCATCCTGTTTATATGTTGTTATTCTTCACCACAAAAAAAAACTCGTTGTAATGCATATATGCAATACATCCACTTTTTTTATAATGCATATGTGCAATAGTGTGCATTTTGATATTTGAAATTGTAACATCCTACTTTTGATAATAATAAATAAAATAATTTCGTTGATTGATGGTGTTTTATTATTCAACTAAGTTAAATAAAAATAATAGAATGTGAGCTTGGACAATAAAATATAGATTAAGGGATGGTGATGGGTCTTAGGTTCATGGGCTTAAGGGTACATAAACCCCCCTTAAACCTCCTTAAAACCCTAAACTCTCATTTTCATCTTTTAGCCTCCATACACACTCAAAACACACAAACACACTCTCTTCTATCTCGGACCAAGATCAAATATATTTTAATCAAATACAATGAAATTAGCATGCTAATTGTGATAATCAAGTATAGTAACTATATATATAAATATAGTAAGTATGTAATTACATTATAGAGTATTTACATAATTACCTCTATGATATAGTTACATAATTACTTTACTTTTATATATAGTTACTTTAGTTGATTCTCACAATTAGCACGTTAAAGTCATTTGTATGTTAACTTTCCCGTATATATATATATATATATATATGTGGGGGGGGGATTGTTAGGCATATAAGTTTGGATGCAAAACCAATCAAAACTACGTCGTTTTGATTAAGTTTGGCAAAAAATTTTAATTTTGTTACTCTCCTTCGTGTTTTCACTTCATTATAAATGCAATGATTATCTATACTCTACTCCAAATCATCTTCAATTTCATCATAATAGAAGACTTCGAAGAAAATCAACGGACGCAATGTAAAATACTAAGTGTTCCCTTGTCCAGCATAGCTATAATGAATTAATAATCGTCTTTAATTTATCCAAAAGATTTGTCTCCATTGAAATTATTTTTCACTTGAATAATCATCTTTAATCTTTCAAATAATGAATTTTTTTTCTTTCGAAAACGAATAGAATACCATAAACATTATCTACATTACTAAAAAATTGTGATAAGAGAAACTACTAGAAGATTCTATTTCATTTTACTCTGATTATTTATTGAATGATAACCACCACCTAAAAAATAAAAATTTTAAAATTCTATAAACACAAAACGAGATTGTGATTCTTTGTTGTACACAGTAAAAAGATGAAACGTGTGCTCAATTTGAGATGGGGAACATTTTGTGAATTGCGTAGAAACTCCTTTAAGGTAAATCGGAGATACTTTAGAAAATCATATTCATAAATAGGAAATAAGTTTAATAAAATTAATATTTTTTTTTGTTAGATTTAATCAAAACGAAGTGGTTTTGATTGGTTTCGCATCTAAGCTTGCATGCCTAACAGTCCCATATTCACTTTCCAATATATATATATATATATATATAAGATCATGATCATGAGAGAACTTTTTTGAAATTGAGAACTATGAGAACCATTTTGGACCACAAAAAACCCAAAAATAAAAAAAAATCATAAAATTAAAAAACACAAAAATCAAAAAAGTAAAAAACAAAAATTCTTATTTTATCATCCCAGTTTCATTAAAACAAAAAAAAACTCGGTTTAGCTAAATTATATACACATATTTACATGTTTTTTTTGTACACATATGTATAATTTAAGATAAATGATACTGTACATATGTGTATATTACGTAACTAAAGATTAGATAAAATTATACATATGTGTATAATCCGACGTTTTTTTTATTTTATTTTTGTTTTTTTTATTTTTTTTAATGAAACCGGGATGAAGTATAAGATTTTTGGTTTTTTTACTTTTTTAAATTTTTTATTATTTTTTGTTTTTATGATTTTTTAAATGTGTTTTTAGTTGTCCGAAATGGTTCTCAAAGTTCTCAATTTGCAAAGGGTTCTCTTAGGATCCTTACCCTATATATATATATATGGTTGGGATCTAGAGAGAACTCCTTTTAAAGAGAGAACTAGAGAACTAATTAAGAATTATTTTTAACGTTTTTTTTAAAATAATATTTTGCGTTTTTTTTCTTTCCACTTTCTAATAAGTTGATATGGTTCCTAAAAAAACTATCGATGTAATGCATATGTGTATTAATGTGTATTGCATATATAAAATTAGTTTTATTGCATATAATACAACACAGATGCATTATATAATACACACTATTGAATATATGCAAATACAACACTAATAGTTGTATGCAAAACACAATATATATATTTACGGGAAAGTTAACATACAAATGACTTTAACATGCTAATTGTGAGAATCAAGTAAAGTAACTATATAAAAGTAGAGTAATATGTAATTATATCATAGAGTAATTATGTAAATACTCTATAATGTAATTACAAAATTACTCTATTTATATATATATATATATAGTTACTATACTTGATTATCACAATTAGCATGTTAATTTCATTGTATTTGATTCAAACCATATATATATATATAAGTAAGAATGCCCGCACGTTGCGGCGGTAACACAATTGTGATTTAGTAGTAGTGGCTCGCTGTGTTACCGACATTTTTGATAGTAAAATTTGGTTTCCGTATAGTTTACGATAGTAAAATGTGGTTTTTGTATAGTTTACGATACCAAGAATTTTAGACAACAATATTAGCCAAAATAAAATAACTTAAAAAGTAGTATACACGTATGTTATTATTATTATTATTATTTTGTTTGATTGTGTTTCATTAACGTATTAAATGTTGTATTTTTAATTAAACATTTGTTTGAAGAACATGTTAGAGGCTGTAGGAACTAAAAAATGTATAATTAATTGAAAGTCTTAACCATAACAACGAAGATCAACACCAAAAAAAAATCTTTGTAACCCTAAAATAGTAAGTTGTGTTTCCACATAGTAGGCGATTGTTTGGGTGTATGCAGCTGCATGTCATCGGTCATGGAGGACCTGTCGCTAAACAACGTTTTTAGTGAAAATGCCTAGCGTGTAGATGTTTTTGGATGGGTGAACCAACACCTTTGTGTTTTCGCAAGTATGAGAGCCCGCACTTCGCGACGGGTATGAAAAATGACCACACCAGTGTTGGTTATAGTAGCTTAAAGTGCTACGGTTTCCGTCAATGTTCCATGATTTAATAGTTATATGCATGTTGAAAAGAACTCGTTTTGAGATTGCAATATGCATTTAGAAGATAACACGTTGAAAACAATTAGAGTTGTAACAGCAGTCAATGTGGCACCCTACAATCACTATTATCACCACCACAATTCAACTTTTACAAACTAATAAACCAACACTGATTGCTTCCAAAACACTTATGACAATTATACTTCATTTCATCATCGTCTCAAACAGTCTGCCTAACTAATCATCTCATAAAAATTTTGCTTTGAATTTCTTGTTCAAGCATACACGTTATCAACATTATAATCAAATGTGACACATTATAATCCCAAACATACCATGACCACACAATAACGGAAAATCAATCTACCAAAGTTTTTCCATTTAAATAAAGAAAGTAAATAAAAAACCTTTATTTTTTATTTAGATTAAATTAAAAGATCACAAAAATAGTGATCTCACCTGTCACCACTCCACTCTGAACCAGTAAGAGCAGAGTTAAGAGCATTATGAACAGCAACTCCAATATAGGCTTTAGCTATATAGATATAATTTGTATAAGAAAGGAATTATAAGAATGCATCACTGTTTGGGATTAAACACAATTATGGTAAAAATAAATTGAGCATATAATTATGTGTTTTAAACAGAATATTAAGACAAATTTGTAGTTAGTATAATTGAGCATATTCCATTCTTCACTATAGTACCGGCATTTTGCATAGTCAAATTTGTAGTCGGTATAATTTAGAATACAAAATATATGAAATTTATATAACATTATCATAACTCATAAGAACCAAGTTTAACACAATTACGATCTGAGATCCCCCTAAAATGTTATAACCACCCCATAGAGATTTATTTTTCTAACCATGTTTGTCTAAGTATTGTAAACCTTACTACAATCAACCAACACTGGTTCAAAAAGACCCAATGTTGTATCACTATGATGTTATAAACATGAAAACGTGATATTAGCACTCAAAAACAGTTGTGGTTGGGTTGCAAAAAAAAGTTACATATAATCATAATTATTGTTCTACATTACTATCTTACATATATGTTTCTGAGATGATCAAATTGTTGTAATATACTTCTTTGAAATGAAAAAAATTAGCAAATACAAGTGGGTAAATTAGTTACTGGTCTCTGCTGTAAAGCAATAAATAAAAACCCAAAAATGTATTAGTCAAGAAAATCCAAACAGTTGTGGTTGGGTTGCAAAAAAAAGTTACATATAATCATAATTATTGTTCTACATTACTATCTTACATATATGTTTCTGAGATGATCAAATTGTTGTAATATACTTCTTTGAAATGAAAAAAATTAGCAAATACAAGTGGGTAAATTAGTTACTGGTCTCTGCTGTAAAGCAATAAATAAAAACCCAAAAATGTATTAGTCAAGAAAATCCAAACAGTTGTGGTTGGGTTGCAAAAAAAAGTTACATATAATCATAATTATTGTTCTACATTACTATCTTACATATATGTTTCTGAGATGATCAAATTGTTGTAATATACTTCTTTGAAATGAAAAAAATTAGCAAATACAAGTGGGTAAATTAGTTACTGGTCTCTGCTGTAAAGCAATAAATAAAAACCCAAAAATGTATTAGTCAAGAAAATCCAAACAGTTGTGGTTGGGTTGCAAAAAAAAGTTACATATAATCATAATTATTGTTCTACATTACTATCTTACATATATGTTTCTGAGATGATCAAATTGTTGTAATATACTTCTTTGAAATGAAAAATATTAGCAAATACAAGTGGGTAAATTAGTTACTGGTCTCTGCTGTAAAGCAATAAATAAAAACCCAAAAATGTATTAGTCAAGAAAATCCAAACACGTAAAAAAAAGTCAATTGAAGTGTAGAGTAAACATAAACAACTATTATCGAGTCTGGAGAACTATAAGTTACCTTAGTATGACACTCTCCTAGAAGTAGCAAATTATTGGTCTCTGCTGCAAAGCAATAAATACAAACAAAACTGTAATAGCTAGGACATACCAAACACGTAAAATAAAGTCAAATGAAACGTAGAGTAAACATAAACAGCTATTATCGAGTCTAGAGAATTATGATAGCATAACATGGAATTCTGTTAATAGGTTTGTTTAGATGGATCGGGCTAATTAATCAAGTTCTAGTTTGGTGGTTTCGGGTAAATTTCGGTGATCAAATACTGTTAAAAACAACATCAGTTTAAGATAAAAAAAGAAAGGAAAAGAAACTCATAGGTTGAGTAAGAATGTTTGACCGACACTCAAAACTCAATTACCGAACCCAACCCGAAGCCATGAAAAAACTGAGTAAACAACGTCCGACTCACCCAAGCCCGATCAGAAATAGACCGTAAAACTAATCAAACAATACCTGAAACCCACATAACCCGACCCTGATAATGGAAACACAACAAAAGTGATTTTTTTTACCTTTTACATTATCTCATAATAAGCAAATATATATCTATAGTCTATACTGCAAACCAACAAATAAAAAACAATATATTAGTAATGAGACGCCGAACCTGCTAAGACGGTTAACTGGAATGAAAAACATTAACATCAAACATTCAGCTAAGGCTCTAAGAATCAATTCTTCGTAGTACCAAGAAAATACGTAAGAGATGTTACAAGAACTATATTTTTATATGAATAAAGTTCACCAAAAATCAAACCTTCATATAAAAAACTTCAATCAAGAAGCTTAAGCCTTTACATATAGAGGAAAAATAATCAAAATTTACAAACCATAAAGAGACTGAAGACAAAACATTACTTATATAATATCGAATTACATCACGGTCAATCCGCCCATTTGGCCCGGTCCATATATCTCTCTCCATGCTATGTTTCTATGAATGTAATGTTTTACATATATACTTATTGACAGAACTAATATAGGTGTTAAGTACAGTACATTAATTTGGTTCAAATGTCTGGTATGAAGTTAGCAGCTCACAGTTTCAGTTAACCGATCACATAAAATGATATAAACTTAAAGTTTGCGCTAAACACAATTACTAATGGCATGTTCAGTACATTTTTATGAAGTAAACCGTATATCATGTATAATTAAATTTCCAGGTGGATAGAAATCAAGAATACTTGAATCTTTATCAGTAATTTGTAACTTATACGGTGCTTGTAGCACATGTGCGCTACATGATCAAATATTAGTAAGCTCCAAAATAAAACATGTATATATTAATAGTAACCAACTAACCATATAAATTTAAAGAAAGCTGCTATTCAAGAGCTCACCTTGTAGGGGGAAGGACCGCAGCGAGCTGATCAAACCGTTTCATTGGCAATCCTTTGCTAAATATTATCTTTATACTTGAAATACCTTTAAGATCAGATGCAAGTGGCCGTAGTGAGACGGATAAAACCAAGTCCATGAAGGAACATCATAAAAGTAATAAAGAAGAACCCAACACAAATATACTTCTCAACCTATAGAAAAATAATCAAAAAGCAATTTGATTAATAACACACCAAAAAAAAATCACTTTCTAGTAATGGAGTACATTTTAACTTAATTGTGTGAATGCAATATATAGGAAACCAAAAGCCCTAAACAAACCTATAGCAACCCGTTAGCTATACCAATATTAAACCCTAATACCACTATATATATTTTTTAGAAAACAGCAAAACACACTGGTTTTTGTATACATACCGCTGTCTCCCTCGTTTTCTCCATATGCTCTTCATTCTCAACTGAAAATTTGCATTTCTAATATTGTTTTCCCCATCCAGGAGATTCGAATTTCACTTGATATTATTTAGCTTAAACGAGAATCAATAATTGTAAAACGAATTCTTCAAAAATGACAATGGTTGAAATAAGGATATAAAGCAAGTTATTAACAAGATCATTCTTTGGTAAATCATGTATTTCACGAGTATGCGATTTCAACTGTTCCTTCAACAATATTGTGTTCTCAATAATCTGAGCAAGGAAGAAAAAATATGTTACAAATCATAAATATATGGTATGGTTTAAAGAGAAACAAACTGCAGAAATATACATAAATGAAAGAACATCACCTTTTACAAATCATAAATACTGTAGTTCAACTCTTCTAATCATAAGCACTACTCATTAAAGGAAATAAGTCATCTTCTTCTTAACCTACCTGAATACAAATATAATCTAAACCTAAACCAAAATCAGAGGGAAGAAATATGATCATTATATTTAATTTTATAAATATATCGTACATAAACAATATCAACAAAGGTAAGTGTAAAACTAATACATTGGACATAATAGAAGTCCAATACACAATCAGTAGGGATTCGAACATGGAGAATTATCCCACAGATCAAATAGTGATTAAGAAAAGCACTAATTCAAAAGATTCATATATGATCAACATTATGTAGTCTCATTAGTCATTATAATTATAAAACTAAAGTTTATAAAAAATCAACTAAGTAAGCAAAGAAAAACAGGGCGCACCTCGTAAAGATTATGGGATACTTGTTCTTAGACACGATACTTGTGACTTATATGCTAGCAACAGAACATTAGTACGAACCGCCATATATGTCAGCCATTTCGTCGAACAGGCTGCGGGCAAAAACCCTAAAACGAAGTCGATTATAGAGGGGGGGGGGGGGGGGCAATTGCTCCGTTTTAATTATGATCACGATTCAGGAGGTAAGTGATCTAATTATTGAAAATGAAACTGATGAAATTAATTTATGGGAGCAGAATGGTCACCGAAGCAATGAAACCACCACAAGAGCATTTACTTTAGCGGCGTCTTCCTATTTAATTTTAACGACGTCTTGAAATAGCAAAATTACTAGTATGTCCCTCTAGTAATATGTAATATTAAGGGTGGCAAATCCAACCCAAATGGATTGTTTTGGGTCAAGATGGATAAACTTTAAAAGTAAAATAGGTTATAAGGGATAATAAAAATTCTTCAAATGGGTCAGGATGGGTTGGAAATATACAAGTGAGTTTAATTTATAGGTTAAAATAGGTCAAAACAAAATATACAAGTTATCCTAAATTTATCTAATTCAAGATACCCAAACTATCACGTGCGAAACAAAACTCATCCGAAACCCAAAAAACGATCAAAATGAAACAAAAAACCCAAACCGACTAAAACGAAACTGAACCGAAATAGAAAAACGACCAAAACGAAACACAAAAAACCGGAATTAAACTGAAAAACTGACCAAAACGAAACAAAAAAGAGAAATGCAACCGAAAAGCTAACCAAAACTAAACAAAAACACCGAATCAATCGAATCGAAACAAAACTGAATCGGAATAAAAAAACGAACAAAACGAAACAAAAAAACCGATATGAAACCGAAAAGTTGACCAAAACGAAAAAAAAGCGAAATGCAAATGAAAATTTGACCAAAACAAAACAAAAACACCGAACCGACCAAAACGAAACAAAAAAACCGAAACGAAACTGAACTGAAATAGAAAAACGACCAAAGCGAAACAAAAAAAAAACAAAACGAAACTGAACCGGAATAGAAAAACGACCAAAACGAAACAAAAAAAAAGCGAAATGCAACTGAAAAGCTGACCAAAACAAAACAAAAACACTGAACTGACCAAAACGAAAAAAAAAAATCGAAACGAAACTGAAATGAAACAGAAAAACGACCGAAATAAAACTGAACAGAAATAGAAAAACGACCGAAACGAAACAAAAAAACTGAATTGAAACTGAAAAACTGACCAAAAGGAAACATAAAAAAAGTAAATGCAATTTAAAAACCGGATCAAAACGAATCAAAATCACCGAACCGACCAAAACGAAACAAAAAAACTGAAAAGAAACGAAACCGAAAAAGAAAAACGACCAAAACGATACAAAAAACCGATATGACACCGTAAAACTAACCAAAAGGAAACAAAGAAAAGCGAAATGCAATCTGTAACACCCCAGCTAAAGCGGAAATGCCTGAGTGTGACGTACAGATTGCTCAAAACACATGTGACACTATTAAGTGACAATATTACCATTAATTCATTCCAAAGCATCAAGTACACAAGTTATTTCAAATGAACAAACACAAAGAAGAATAAACAAAACAAATGTCTTCTTGTTTATTATTTAAATAACCTAACTTCTAGTATCTTCGTCAATTCATCCTCTAACGAAAGTATCTGTAGCATATATGTAAGGCCCCGTCACCGGTAACCCTACTTTCGTGTTGGATTTACTCATAAACGCAGTTCTAAATATCAGAGTTAATTAAAACATTCGCGGAATTTAAAAACTTTCATAAAACATTTCATAACAAAACACGTCTTGTCTTAAAATATCATTTCGTCTTTCAAAATAAACGAAACATTAAACTTAAACGTCTTGAGTCTTTCGATGCCAGCCTCTTTTTCAGTGCCATGTGTCTCCTCAAGCGAGCTGCCTCATCCTACTCACCTGCGTGCATACTAAAAGTCAGCTACGCTGAGTGAGTTCTAGTTAATCACATAATCATACAATACATTCTTACATTTTATACTTAACCTCTTAACTTTCTTTCGTACACACCTAAGTGCATATATTTTCATTCTTACCTTCGTACTTTCTTTACATACATAATCTTACGTTTTAAAGAGCCTTTCGCCCTATAACCTCACAGATATTATAAGGGTCTGGTCCCTAACATCACAGATATTATAAGGGTCTGGTCCCTAACATCACAGATATTATAAGGGTCCGGTCCCTAACATCACAGATATTATAAGGGTCCGGTCCCTAACATCACAGATATTATAAGGGTCTGGTCCCTAACATCACAGATATTATAAGGGTCTGGTCCCTAGTTCTCGAATATTAGTAGGGTTCGATTCCCTCTTCGTTACCATACAACCATACATCATACCTCGAGTATTATTAGGGCTCGGTACCCTTTTCGTAACCATACAACCATACAACCATCTTTTCCTTCTTTTATTAACTTTATTACGTTCATACACATAAGCATACATATCATACTTACCTTATACATAGCGTTACAACCTGACGGTACGTGCAATATCCGAAGATCGTTCACGTACCATCAAGCAATCATTCATACATATCTCATATATCACATATGGCATACACTTATCACTTAGGATAAATGTATTAACAACACATCGAGTATGCACACAGCCCCGAAAACATAACAAGGAATGGGGCTAGAAACTCACCTGAACACGGTTACGTTCACCGTTAATCGTAATCCCTTTCTTCAGTTGTGCACGGCTGACTGTATAACAAGTATACGTATCAATTAACTATCACTACTCATATTGTATTTCTATCTTTATATGACCCATAATGAACGGGGGTCCGGGGGCAACGCCCCTGGCAGCGAGGTCTAGGGGCGGCAGCCCCCTAGCAGGGTCCAAGGGGCAGAGCCCCTGGCTGGGGTCGAGCTGCCAGGTCAGCTTGGAAAAATTTTATTTCCATTAACTGTCTTAACACAATTTTCATTAGGTTTTTAATTTATTTTCTAAGCGAACTTAACTTTAGGCGAAGTTAAACCTTAGGCGAACTTAGCTTTAGGCGAAGTTAAACCTTAGGCGAACTTAGCTTTAGGCGAAGTTAAACCTTAGGCGAACTTAGCTTTAGGCGAAGTTAATCCTTAAGCGAACTTAGCCGTAGGCGAAGTTATCAGTTAGGCGAACTTGGCCCTAGGCGAAGTTATCAGTTAGGCGAACTTGGCCCTAGGCGAAGTTATCATTTAGGCGAACTTGGCCTCAGGCGAAGTTACCAGTTAGGCGAAGTTATCGCATTGAAGGCAAAGTTATCGCTTTGAAGGCAAAGTTGCCCAGTTCGCGGCGAAGGTGCCCAGTCCAGCCGCTGTTTGGTTTCTATCAAGCATTTTTGGCGATTTTAACACCCTTGTTATGGTTCGACATCACCCACTACGCTCCCCAACCGTTTTCGGTCGTATAAACACTATAAAGCTTGGATCTTTAAACTTCAAAGATCAAGAATCATACCTTTTTGAGCTTGTTTAGATCTCGTTTAACTTGTTTAATCACAACTAATCGCTCACTCTCTCTCGGATCTCGCTCGTTCCTTTCCCTCGGCCGCCGGCGGTGTGAGTGGTGTGGGTGAGTTTTGGAGTGTTAGAGAATAAGATGGAATGAGTTATGTTTTAGGGTTTAGGGGATATTTATATCCCTTAAAGCCCATGGACCTAAGGCCCATTCTCATTTAACCCATCTCAATTAATCTAAGTCCATGATCCGCTCCTTACTCGATATTAATTAATCAATAACGCGAAATCACTAAACATAATTTTCTTTATTCAACATTAAAATTTTAGGATGTTACAATATATATAAAATAAAGTCAACTAACTGAATAGTTGGTGAGTTCACACAGTTGAAAATAATATATAAAAACCATACAATTCCATGAAAACTTGTTAAAGTCACATAAGGGTTCTTTACACTAGAAACAATGGTCAATGAGTGTAAAGAGTAAATGAAGGTCTTTTTGTAACACCCCGGCGAAAGCGGAATACGCCCGAGTGTGACGTACAGATTGCTCAAAACACATGCAACACTATTAAGTGACAATATTATCATTAATTAATTTAAACATCAAGTACACAAGTTTGTAACAAGAATATAAGGGAAATACAAGAACAATTAACAACTTGTCCATTTATTAATATAACCTAAGTTCTAGGGTCCTCGTCATGACAGCATTCTCTAAATAAGGTACCTGTAGCATATACAAAAAATAATGTCAACTAAATGAATAGTTGGTGAGTTCACACAAGTTTTGATATAAGTACATAAAAATCTACAATTCCATGAACAAGTGTAAATGAGCAAGTAAAGTATTTTCCAGTTGGGATTGTGCACCAACGTACTCGGATAATAGCGCAAGTAAGTGTCCTTTCCGTTGGTAACAACCAACGTACTCGGATCGGGGGTCCCTACTCCACTCCTAACGTCGAGGTCCTGAGTGCATAGGGGGGCGTATGATCATACTTAATAAGGAAACCATGAGCACGTAATGTTTGAGCAAGTAAGCAAATAAACACACAAGTCCATGTAACGAATTGTATTTTGTAAATAATGAATAAACGAAATTTTAATTTGGATAGGATATATATGCTACCCCAAAAGTAAAAGCGTAAAAAGGGGTGTGAGAAACTCACCTTTGATATTGGAGACAACTTGAAATAAATAACCGAAAGTGAGTTAACAAACGAAGCAATTGAATATCACGAAACTATAAATAATAACGAAGATACAAAAAATCAAGGACTAGTAACCGGAATTATAAAGTTAATTAACTTATGGTAAATGGGGACTTGGGGATTTTTAATGAGTTTAACGAAAATGAATAAAGTTTATATAAATCATTTGATGTTTATCAGTTGAAAAATGATTTGTAGACAAATAATTATAACTTATTAATATAAGATTAAATAATAATATTAATAATAATTTATGATTAAACATTTGTTTCCATGTAACATAATTAATTAATTAATTCTCATAAATAGTAGTTATGTTGAAATAAAATAAACAATAATTAATTTACTCAATTATTAATTCAAAGATATGAAGTATGTTATATCAATTGTAAAATATTTTAAATAAAAGAAATTTTATAAATAATCTTATTTAAAGAAAGTTTATAAGTTATGATGATCAACGAATCATAAGATTTCGATAAATATATATTCATGTTTGTTCTTGCAAAATAACTAGGCTTGATCCAAGATTTAAAAAAATCAAAGTGTTCATCTTGGATATCCATGATCATAATGATTTTTAAAACCAAAATATAATATTTTTATGATAAAAGTAACATGATCTTGAAGAACAACTTATTAACAAGTATGAACATTCAAGATAAATCAAAACAAAAGCTATAAAATGCTTGAAATGGTAACAACTTACTTGTTAGTGCTCTTAAACTTAAAAAATAATGGATTGAGGTGTGAAAATAATGGAGGATTTGTCCTCCTTTTATATTGAAAATATAAAATTGTTATGTCTTAAGGAAATTATGAAAATTAATCATATTTAATATAATTAAAACACAAATTAAAAATTGTTTAATAGGGTATTCAAAAGGTTTAACTATTTTAATAAATTTTATTGAATTAAAACATTCATTAGTTATTATTAATTAAGTAACATATGAAAAGATGATGATGATAATAATAAAATTAATAATAATAATAAAATAAAAATAGTAGTTGTAGTTATATAATAATTATAATAAATTGCATGGGACATGTACTTAAATATTTGATCTTGATTATGAATGTTTTAAATGAGTATGTAATACTACAAAGGTAGTGAAATGTATAATTGCATAGAAATTATCACATAAAATACATTAATGAAAATTGAGATTAATTAATAATATTATAAAAATATATAAATTTAAATAGAAACAAAACCGAAAATTTAAAATGGGTCGAGTTTTCGGGTTTGAAAAGTAACGAATGTTACAGGCTTACAACTTTTAGAAATTTCGTCCCGAAATTGGAATAAAAATAAAAAAAATTAAAAGAGAACAACTAATAAACGGAGTTGTTGAAAATTTTAGCAAATTTATACATGCACAATTAAAATAAAATAACTTAGATCTTTGAATGACCCGAAAGAACGCCACAAAGAGGAAATATGACAAGGACACTTATATATAGGATGTACCAGCGGCGTATCCACCATGCCCTTATCATATTGTATTTGCCCCGTTCTCCAAAAATCATTCCGAATTCCGAGTTATTTCACACAACCGTACTTATTATATTTTCAATGTGAGGACTTTGATAATTACGTGTCGACCCATAATTAGCTCTATCGTCGGATGGTCCATATAACTTGCTCTATTGTGTGGTTTTAAGACATAGACATTTGATAGACAAATAAAATTCATATAGAACGTTGAAAATAAATAAATAATGAATTATAAGGGTAAAAACATTACAAAACACCTTAATAGACCGTTCAGGCCAAGGGTAATGCAAAAACACTAAATCAAGTAAATAATATAATCGTGTCTAAACCAATTAATCAATGTTAAAAACGAAATAAACGAGGTAATGAAGTCAAAGAATGAAACATTTAGAATCATAACATGTAATTGAAATAATATGGTCGGGATTAACGTGGCAGGTAAACGTATCATTTAACCAACGAAGTATGAACATGTAAATTGATAACGCATTGGGTTCGAAAATAACTTAGATAAACGAAACTTTTAAGTATCAAAAAACCATGATGTTTAACAAACAAAAATCTCCGAAAGAATGCAACGCAATTAACGGTAACATGGAGGTGAAATGAAGTGAACATTACAACATATAAATTAATAATTAATAAAACGGATAAACCAAATTCTATATTCATATTATTAAAATCCATTTAAGTTTGTGAAAGAAAAGTTCCAATAGCAACCTTGAGTTTATCAAAGTGAACAATTAAAATTTCGAAATCAAAATAAAGTATTGATTCCAGATTGATGAAACCAAGAACAACATAATGGTTTAAAAAAAAACATCGAGTGAAAGAGAAGTACACGAATAAACAAAACAATTTGTGTATAACATAATATAAACTCGACATGTACATGGGACACAGTCCCGGTTCTAAGTAAACGAATTCATTTGGAGAGAACTGGTCACCGATAGTAAAATGTAGAAATAAAATGAAAATACGATTTCTATTAGGTAGCTATACATACATGTTCATAGTCTCAATTTTCACTTAACGGTTACGTTTAAGAAAAATGGGTCATAGACCACGAGATTTGAAATAACAAACGTAAACCGATTTAGCAAAGCGAATAAGTATGATGTACGAATTTACGTTCCGTAAAAATACAAACGAATATGGATCCAAAATCAATGGACAATCAAAATAAACTACGTAAACAATATTCTAAAGAATTGGATGTAAAAGTCACTTTGGGTAAGTTCGAAACATACGTGAAAGAGAAAAATAAAGAAAAGTAAATGTAGCTTGCGACGCTTGTCTTCTCGATTATAGGTTGTTTGTGGCATGAAGGTTGACGTGGGATGGTGCCATGATTTCTTAGCCGAAACTCATTGGCGTTAACAAAGGGGAAAGAAGGGAAGGGATATATCACATCGGTTGTAAATCGTGGTGTTTTTATATCTCATGGTGAAATAAGATTATTTTATTTTAGTTAGGCAAAACGTTTTTAACTAGCGCTAAAACTTGAGATATTTATGAAATTCTTAACGTAAAAATAAATGTTTTCTTTTAGCCAGCGGCCTAGGAAAAATATTGTCAGATAACCTGATTTGTTGAATGAAATATAGCCACAAAATGGCTTAAGATTTGTTTGAAACAAAAAGTTTACTTTAAATACGGTTTGAAATAATAATTACATTATTATTAGAGGTGACGATAATACTAGTAATAATAATATTACTAATCATAATAATAATAATAATAAAAATATTATTGAATAAAAAAAAAAATAGTTTCAAAAGGACTTAAAACTATTTTGAAGCAAATATTTTACTTTAAATATTATAATAGTAGTGACGATGATACTAGTAATAATAATATTACTAATATCTATAATAATAAGAATATTAACAATAATAATAACAATTCTAATAATAACCATATTGATAATTACCATAATAATAATAATGATGATGACGGTGATGGTACTAATAAAAATAGTAGTAGTAATATTATGGTAACATTAATAACTTTAATAATAATATAAGAGGTAATAATTTTTTTTAAGGAAATCCATTTGACTAAAGATTTAAATAACTAAGGATTTGGGATTAGGCACAAGGTGTTAGTAAAAGAAATAAAATGTAGAAAAGTATGCAAAAGAAAATATATACGAGTTTGATGAGTTTTGTAAAAATCTAAGTATTGAAACCGAAAAATCGTATAAGGTCGACAAAGGATGCGGGGTTAGGATATTGCATGGCGGAAACAAGTTAGGTCTTCCAAAGTATGGCGAGTGTGCTAAGGTCACCACAATGTTAGTAGGCTTGAAGCATGCGGTTAAACACGTGGTTGAGACAAATGGTTAGGTACAGGTCTTGCAGATGGGTGAGTGACGTTGAGTTTGGGTAGGTTTTAGCAATAAGTGGTAATTGAATCTACCACAGATTGAAGTATATCAACGTTTTAGGTACGTAAAGTGGTGGAATTTACACATACTGTACAAAGGGTATGTTTCAGCGCGAGGCCTCTCGGTTGGGTTTAGTTTGCGTTTCCAAGAATGGTGGTGGGTTTGGATTTGAATTAACTATAGCGATGAAGGTAGGTGCGGTCAAACGTGGGGTGATCGGGTTCGCGGAGGCCATTTACTTGATAACTTGGATTGTCATTTCGCGAGTTGAGTGTGAAAACTAGGAAAACAAGGAAGCATGATACGTGAAGAATTCGTGTGACTTGAGACGTAAGTATGAAAACGACTAATAGATACAAGTAAAGAAAAGAAATCGCATGAAACAAATTTGAAATCGAAATTGGAATTCCCATGAAACGTCATGAGTTTTCTCCTTTCAATAAACGAAAACCTCATAAATTATTGAATAATTATATGGAAAAAAAATATTAAACTTACAATAAATAATGAAATCGAAATGAAAACCGAATGTTCATAAACCACCATGACTTTTTAATTTTTCACTTCTAAAACATAAGGGTAAATAAATATGGAAATAAGATAATCGAATTGAAATTCGACCATTCATGTATCACCATAACCTTTTGAATTTTCAATTCTAAAACATAATATTAAAATAACAAAGGGATCGTTTGAAATTTGGTTATTACTTTGCAAAATTTTAAAAGTTTAAGCCGTAAATGAGCGTATAAATAAAGAAAACGTGTCACAAATTTTTTTTTAAAACTTAACTATTCTCGTATAAAAATGCGTAATTAAATCGAACCAAAAGCTGGGTATTCGTGTACAGACTTCCAGTTAAAACACATTGTAAAACATAGAGGAGTGCAACAATATTCTTTTCACAAAGAGAACATGGTCGCGTTTGAAAACTTAAAGTTGTGATTCATATGGCGTTGAAAGTGGTATGCTTTGACTTAATAGAGTTCATGCTCTTTCCTAACTCTCCAGGTAAGCAACCGGATCCCGCATCTGATTGGGATTTATACACATTGCTTATCCTTAGGTTTCAATAACCTTGGTGTCAAGAGTTTCGGAAAACAGGCACGTCCCCCTTACAGTTTACTACATACCCGCCATATAGAACCATATTTAAGAAGAATAAATATCGGAACAAAATAATAAAAATCAATAATTGAAAATGTTGGAAAACGCTTTGTTTTTAGGCATAAGCCTTGGACTTGTGTGTGCTTGTGTAATTTAAGTAATTGAATCATCAGTATAATAGTATTTGCGTACATGAGGCATAAACAAATCAACAATAACCAAATAATGTGCATTGAACAATCAAATTAGGCTCACATAATTTCTAATCATGCAACCTAAACAATAAAGAAAATAAACTATAACCAACTAGAACACTACGTCTAATGTCCTATCTTATAGTCACGCTCTGATACCAATCTGCAACACCCCGGCAAGTGTGACGTACAGATTGCTCAAAACACATGTGACACTATTAAGTGACAATATTATCATTAATAAATTTAAACATAAAGTACACAAGTTCGTAACAAGAAATATAAGGGAAATACAAGAACAATTAACAACTTGTCCATTAATTAATATAACCTAAGTTCTAGTGTCCTCGTCACGGCAGCATTCTCTAAATAAGGTACATGTAGCATATATATAAAATAATGTCAACTAGATGAATAGTTGGTGAGTTCACACAAGTTTTGATATAAGTACATAAAAATCTACAATTCCATGAACAAGTGTAAATGAGCAAGTAAAGTCTTTTCCAGTTGGGATTGTGCACCAACGTACTCGGATAATAGCGCAAGTAAGTGTCCTTTCCGTTGGTAACAACCAACGTACTCGGATCGGGGGTCCCTATTCCACTCATAACATCGAGGTCCTGAGTGCATAGGGGGCCGTATGATCATACTTAATGAGGAAACCATGAGCATGTAATCTTTGAGCAAGTAAGCAAACACACAAGTCCATGTAACGAATTGTATTTTGTAAATAATGAATAAACGAAATTGTAATTTGGATAGGATATATATGCTACCCCCAAAGTAAAAGCGTAAAAAAGGGTATGAGAAACTCACCTTTGATATTGGAGACAACTTGAAATAAATAACCGAAAGCGAGTTAACAAATGAAGCAATTGAATCTCACGAAACTATAAATAATAACGAAGATACAAAAAATCAAGGACTAGTAACCAGAATTATTAAGTTAATTAACTTATGGTAAATGGGGACTTGGGGATTTTTAATGAGTTTAACGAAAATGAATAAAGTTTATATAAATCATTTGATATTTATTGGTTGAAGAATGATTTGTAGACAAATAATTATAACTTATTAATATAGGATTAAATAATAATATTAATAAAAATTTATGATTAAACATTTGTTTCCAAGTAACATAATTAATTAATTAATTCTCATAAATAGTAGTTATATTTTTTTATGTTGAAATAAAATAAACAATAATTAATTTACCCAATTATTAATTCAAAGATATGAAGTATGTTATATCTATTGTAAAATATTTTAAATAAAAGAAATTTTATAAATAATCTTATTTAAAGAAAGTTTATAAGTTATGATGATCAACGAATCATAAGATTTAGATAAATATATATTCATGTTTGTTCTTGCAAAATAACTAGGATTGATCCAAGATTTAAAAAAATCAAAGTGTTCATCTTGGATATCCATGATCATAATGATTTTTAAAACCAAAATATAATATTTTTATGATAAAAGTAACATGATCTTGAAGAACAACTTATTAACAAGTATGAACATTCAAGATAAAATCAAAACACAAGCTATAAAATGCTTGAAATGGTAACAACTTACTTTTTAGTGCTCTTAAACTTAAGAAAATAATGGATTAAGGTGTGAAAATAATGGAGGATTTGTCCTCCTTTTATATTGAAAATATAGATTTGTTATGTCTTAAGGAAATTATGAAAATTAATCATATTTAATATAATTAAAACACAAATTAAAAATTGTTTAATAGGGTATTCAAAAGGTTTAACTATTTTAATAAATTTTATTGAATTAAAACATTCATTAGTTATTATTAATTAAGTAACATATGAAAAGATGATGAAAATAATAAAATTAATAATAATAATAATAATAATAATAATAAAATAAAAGTAGTAGTTGTAGTTATATAATAATTATAGTATGTTGCATGGGATATGTACTTAAATATTTGATCTTGATTATGAATGTTTTAAATGAGTATGTAATACTACAAAGGTGGTGAAATGTATAATTGTATAGAAATTATCACATAAAATACATTAATGAAAATTGAGATTAATTAATAATATTATAAAAATATATAGATTTAAATAGAAACAAAACCGAAAGTTTAAAATGGGTCGAGTTTTCAGGTTTGAAAGGTAACGAATGTTACACTTTTCCAGTTGGGATTGTGCACCAACGTACTCAGAACGGAGTCCCTTTTCCACCAGAAACAAATGGTCCATGGGTGCAAAGAGGGGGCGTATGATCATACTTATCGAAGAAATCTATGCACGTAATAATTGAGCAAGTAACAAGTAAACACACAAGTCCATGATGCGAATTGTAGTTCGTGAATAATAAATAAAATAAATTGCATTTTTGATATGATATATATGCTACCCCCAAAATAGTTAAAAAGGGTAAAAATGGGGTGTGAGAAACTCACCTTGAAGTTGAAGACAAACTTGAAATAAAATCGAAAGTGCGTAATTGAAACCAAAGCAATTGAACGTCACGAACTAAAATAATAAAAACAAAAGAATTACTAACAAATTTTATGGAAAATAAAGTGTTTGTTTTAAGGTTCATGCATTATTATTTATATATACTTTTACCCATTTTATTGTATTGTAATATTAAAGTTTAATGGATTTTGATGATTTATTTTTATAATATTATTTATAAGTTCTATACTAAATTTGTATATAATAATATTACGGGATTTTATCGTTACCGGTATGATTATTAGTATAAGTGTTTGTTGATTTAGAATTTAAAAGATTACAATGACAATATATATATTATCTATATAATTATTTTACGAGTTTTAGCGAGCGGTTTGGGTTTGTAAAGTTGATTCTTAAACAAAAATTTGTTAACGGAAATCAAAACATCTTTTATTTAACTATAAAACTAATTTTATTTATTTTGAATGATTTATAAATATATATTTGATTTGTTAACATTGATAAAAATGGTTTTTAAAAAAATTATATAAAGGATCTGCTGTGACCCGGGTTTGAACCCAGGTCCTCATGAACTCAGCCAACAAGCAGAACCATTAGACCAAACAGCTTCTATTGTTAAAAGATGAAAACTATTAATTATAAGCAACATCTCATACTCATCTTCTTCCCCACAAAACCCTAGAATCAATTATCCAAAATCGTTCCATGTTTGTTAGATTTAGGTTTGGGGTTTTGTTAGACGGATCAAACTAATGAAAACCCACCTATCAATTACCTCTGATGACACCGGAAGGTGGGTGAACGACAAGTTGGCCAGAATAAACTTGGACGGACAAATTGATGATAATAACGAGTTTGTTGTATGATTTTATGTCTGTAGCAAGTTTAGAAGAAGATTAGGGTGCTATTTATAGCCTCAATTTGTCCGTTGGATGATTAAATCAAGTTAAAGAATTTTTAATTATTAGCCGACGGTTTTAGGGTTGAATCCGAACGTTGTAGGGTGTTATTACGCATAATGGGTCTTGATTAAGCATTAATATGGTGGAGAAACGAGTTTATAACCTTAAAAGTTGATTAAAATGGCGTTTTGATGTGGTTTTAAAGGTCGCCGGAGTTTCTGCCGTTCGCCGGAATTTCGCCTCGCCGGAAAAACGTGAATATGAAGGGGGAGAGCGGCTGGGCTTATTTTAATATTATTTTAAATTCAAACTTACACTTTAAGCCCCTCATCTATTAAAAACTTAATAAAATTTTAATTTCATATTAATCCTTAAACTTTATATTTATACAATAGTTGATTAAAACTTGTTATATTTATAATATCCTTAGATTGTTTATATTTTATACCCGATAGTTTGGAGATTGATTATTTTATAAAATTTTAATGCTCGGAGATTCGCTAATTGAACAATACAAATATAGAGTAAACGGATATGAACTATAAATCATTAAACATAAAATAAATTGAATGCTTTCAAAAACAAATACATTGAACTGACAAAACGGGTCGGTTAAACGAATTCAATATAAGCATACATAAACGAATTTGATATATATATATATATATATTTATAGAACAAAAACCAAAAATTTAAAAAGGGTCGGCTTTTTCGGGTTTGAAAAGTAACGAATGTTATAAGACTTACAACTTTTAGAAATTTCGTCCCGAAATTAAAATAAAAATAAAAAATTTTAAAAGAGAACAACTAATAAACGGAGTTGCTGGAAATTTTAGCAATTTTATACATGCACAAATAAAATAAAATAACGTAGATCTTTAATTGACCCGAAAGATCGCCACAAATAGGAAATATGACAAGGACACTTGTATATAGGATGTACCAGCGGCGTATCCACCATGCCCTTATCATATTGTATTTGTCCCGTTCTCCAAAAATCATTCCAAGTTCCGAGTTATTTCACACAACCGGACTTATTATATTTTCCATGCGAGGACTTTGATAATTACGTGTCGACCCATAATTACCTCGATCGTCGGATGGTCCATATAACTTGCCCTCTTGTGTGGTTTTTAAGACATAGACATTTAGATAAATAAATAAATTTCTCATATAGAACGTTGAAAATAAAAAACAATGAATTAAAAGGGGAAAAAAAACCTTGCAAAACATATTGTTAGACTATTCAAGCCATGGACAAAATGAAAACACTAAGTCGAGTAAATGAAATATTCATGGTCTAAACCAGGTAAAAGATGTTGAAAACAAAATAAACTAGGTAATGATAAGAATGAAAGCATTTGAATCGTAACATGTAACTGAAATAACGGGGACGAGAATAACTTGGTAGGTAAACGTAGTATTTAACCAACGAAATATGAACATGTAACTTGATAACGCACTGGGTTCGAGAATAGACAATATAAACGAAACTTTTAAATATCAACATATCAAAAAGTTTAACAAATGTAAATCTCTGAATAAATTTCAACATTACTTGCGACAACATTGAGATGAATAACAATTATATCTTACAAACATGTAAATATTGAAATCGATTAAGTTTATGAAAAGAAAATTTTTCAACAGTAACCTTGAGTTTATCAAAGTAAACAATTGAAATTTTGAAATCAAAATAAAGCATTGGTTCCAGATTGATGAAATCAAGAACAACAAAATGGTTTAAGTAAAACATCGAGTGAAAGAAAAGTACAAGAATAAACAAAACAATTTGTGTAAAATATAACATCAGATAAACTCGGCATGTACATAGGACACAGTCCCGGTTCTAAGTAAACGAATTCGTTTGGAGAGAACCGGTCACCAATAGTAAAGTGTAGAAATAAAATGAAAATACGGTTTCTATTAGGTAGCTATACATACATGTTCATAGTCCCAATTTCCACTTAACGGTTACGTTTAAGAAAAATGGGTCATAGACCACGTGATTTGAAATAACAAACATAAACTGATTTAATAAGGCGTATAAGAATGATGTACCAATTTACATTTCGTAAAAGAAAAAAAAATACAAACGAATATGGATCCAAGATCAATGGACAATCAAAATAAACTACATAAACAATATTCCAAAGAAGTGGATGTAAAAGTCACTTTGGGTAAATTCGAAACATACGTGAAAGAGAAAATAAAGAAAAGTATATGTAGCTTGCGACGCTTGTCTTCTCGAATATAGGTTTGTTTGTGGCATGAAGGTTGACGTAAAAGATGGTGCCATGATTTCTTAGCCGAAACTCATTGGCGTTAACGAAGGGGAAAGAAGGGAAGGAATATATCATATATTTTAATTTACGAAAATTGGTTGTAAATCATGGTGTTTTTTTTATATCTCATGGTGAAACAATATTATTCTAATTTAGTTATGCAAAACGTTTTTAACTAGCAAAAACTTGAGAATTTTATGAAATCCTTAACGTGAAAATAAATATTTTCTTTTGGCCAGCGGCCTAGGAAAAAAAGATTGTCAGATACCCTGACTTGTTGACTGGAATATAGCCTCAAATGGGCTTAATATTTGGTTGAAACACAAAATTTACTTTAAATACAGTTTGAAATAATAATTACATTATTATTAGAGGTGACGATAATATTAGTAATAATAATATTATTAATCATGATAATAATAAAAATATTATTGAATGAAATTAAATAGTTTCAAAATGGCTCAAAACTTGTTTGAAGCAAATATTTTACTTTAAATATTATTATATAATAGTAGTGACGATGATACTGTAACATCCTAAAATTTATAATGTTGAATAAAGAAAGTTACGTTTAGTGATTTCCGCGTTATTAATTAATTAATATCGAGTAAAGAACGGATCATGGATTTAGATTAATTGAGATGGGTTAAATGAGAATGTGCTTTAGGTCCATGGGATTTAAGGGAAATAAATATCCCCTAAACCAACCTAAAACCCTAAACCCTCATTTCATTTCCATCATAATCTCTACACACTCCAAAACACACACACACCACACACTGCCATATACGGCCGGCGGCCGAGGGAGAGAAACGAGCAAGATCCGAGAGAGAGTAAACGATTAGTTGTGATTAAACAAGTTAAACGAGATCCAAACGAGCACAAAAGGTATGTTCTTGACCTTTAAAGTTTATGTTTTATTGAATGTCCTTAAGCTTAAAGATCCAAGCTTTATAGTATATACGGGATATATATACGAACGAAATGGTTAGGGAACGTTAGTGGGTGATGTCGAACCATAACAAGGGTATTAAAATCGCCAAAATGCTTGATAGAAAACAAACCCGTAGCTGAACTGGGCAACTTCGCCTGCGAACTGGGCAACTTCGCCTGCAAACTGATAACTTCGCCTGCAAACTGGTAACTTCGCCTTCAAAGCTTAACTTCGCCTTCAAAGCTTAACTTCGCCTACGGCCAAGTTCGCCTAGCTGGTAACTTCGCCTAAAGCTAAGTCCGCCTAAGGTTTAACTTCGCCTAAAGCTAAGTTCGCCTAAGGTTTAACTTCGCCTAAAGCTAAGTTCGCCTAAGGTTTAACTTCGCCTAAAGCTAAGTTCGCCTAAGGTTTAACTTCGCCTAAAGCTAAGTTCGCATAAGGTTTAACTTCGCCTAAAGCTAAGTTCGCCTAAGGTTTAACTTCGCCTAAAGTCAAGTTCGATTAGAAAATAAATTAAAAACCTAATGGAAAATGTGTTAAGACAGTTAATGTAAATAAAATTTTTCCAGCCAGGGGCTCTGCCCCTTGGACCCTGCTAGGGGCTGCCGCCCCTAGAACCCGCTGCCAGGGGCGCTGCCCCCGGACCCCCGTTCGTTGTGGGTTGTATAAAGATAGAAATACAACATGAGTAGTAGTAGTTAATTGATACATGTAAATATTATACAGTTAGCCGTGCACAGCTCAAGAAGGGAATAACGATTAACGGAGAGCGTAACAGGATTCTGGTGAGTTTCTAGCCCCATTTATGTGTTATGTTTTCGGGGCTGTGTGCATACGCGATGTGTTGTTAATACATTTATCATAAGTGATAAGTGTATGCCATATGTGATATATGTGATGGATATGAATGATTGTTTGTCGGTACGCGAACGATCTTCGGATATTGCGCGTACTGTCAGGTCAAAAATAAAGGTACGAATATTATATATCGAAGATGTATGAACATTACAAATGAATACTTGTCGGGGCGTGAACGATCTTCGGATATTGCACGTATCGACAAGAGGTATGGGTGTTAAATGAATGATGTAAAGAAAGCCTAGAGTGTTCTTATGCTATAAGGTAATTATTGTATATGTGAAGTATGTGTATACAGGTACACGAATGGTATGTGAGTTCTACGTTCGACATAGTAAGTTAGGATGGCAAATCCCTCTAGCTTTTGTCGGACATAAACTCGGCTGGTGATGGCGTAGTTAAGGACTGCGGGCCTTATACGTAATGTAGATGATAGATGTAAACGTAGATAGGGACGGTGGGCCTTATACGTGTTACAGATAATAGACGACAACGTAGTTAAGGATTGCAGGCCTTATACGTAAAGTAGATGATAGATGTAAACGTAGATAGGGACGGTGGGCCTTATACGTTTTATAGATAATAGACGACAACGTAGTTAAGGACTGCAGACCTTATACGTATTAAAGATAGGCATCAGCATAGGAAAGGACTGTGGACCTTATACGTGCTGTATTTGTATTGTGGTAGCATAGGGGAGGACTGCGGACCTCGTACGTGCTATGGTTTAGGTTGTAACATAGGGAAGGACTGTGGACCTTGTACGTGTTGTGGATGTAGGATGGTATAGGGAAGGACTGCGTACCTTGCACGTACCATAAATGGTGAACATAGGTAAGGACTGCGGACCTTTTACGTGTTCACGACCTTGAGTACAGGTATAGACGGCGAACTATGAACGTACTCTAGGTAGACTGAGGTTAGTGATTGTAGATATGTATGTATGTATGGTAGTAAGTATGTATGTAGAACAGAAGGGTAACTAGTTAGGTATGGATATGTATCTTCGGATATGTATGTATGTGTATGTATTGTATGGCGTCCGATTAACTAGAACTCACTCAGCGTAGCTGACTTTTAGTATGCACGCAGGTGAGTAGAATGAGACAACTAGCTTGAGGGGGCACATGGTGGGCGAATAGGAGACTGGCATTTGAAGACTCAAGATGTTTTAATGTAATTGACGTTTATTTTGAAAGACAAGAATGTTTAATTAAGGCAAGTTTTGGATTGTTGTAACGTTTCATGAAAGTTTTTATATTCCGCGAAAGTTTTAATAAACTCTGATTTGTAAGAACTGTGTTTATGAGTAAATCCGACGCTAAAGTAAGGCTACCGGGTTCGGGGCCTTACAGATACTAGTAATAATATTATTACTAATATCAACAATAAAAAATATTAACAATAATAATAATAACAATTCTAATAATAACCATATTGATAATTACCGTAATAATAATAATGATGATGACGGTGATGGTACTAATAACAATAGTAGTAATATTAATAATGATGGTAATATTAATAAAATTAATAATAATAATAATAGAGGTAATAAATTCTTTTTAAAGAAAATCCATTTGACTAAAGGTTAAAATAACTAAGGATCTGGGATTAGGCATGAAGTGCTAGTAAAAGAAATAAAATGTAGAAAAGTATGCAAAAGAAAATACAGACGAGTTTGATGAGTTTTGTAAAAATCTAAGTATTGAAACCGAATAATCGTATAAGGTAGACAAAGGATGCGGGGTTAGGATATTGCATGGCAGAAACAAGTTAGGCCTTCCAATGTATGGTGGGTGTGCTAGGGTCATCATGATGATAGTAGGCTTTAAAGCATATGATTGAGACAAATGGTTAGGTACAGGTCTTGCAGATGGGTGAGTGGCGTTGAGTTTGGGTAGGTCTTAGCAATTAGTGGTAATTGAATCTACCACAGATTGAAATATATCAACGTTTCAGGGAAGTAAAGTGATGGGATTTACACATACTATACAAAGGGTATGTTTTAGCGTGGGGTTTTTCGGTTGGGTTTAGTTTGCGTTTCCAAGAATGGTGCTGGGTTTGGATTTGAATTTACTATAACGATGAAGGTGGGTGCGGTCAAACGTGGGGTGATCGGGATCGCGGAAGCCATTTTCTTGATAAATTGGGTTGTCATTTTTCGGGCCGAGCGCGACGATGTAACATCCCGTTTTTCGGGTTTCGGTTAATAAATGAAAGTATGGGTTAGTAGGAGTTGGGCTAGTGTTGGGTTAAATGGATATGGGTTATGGACTTGGGTCATGAAAGAAAGAGGAAATGATCATGGGCTTAAGCCCATGATCCATAATTATATAAACCTTAATTACCCATTTATTTCTCATTTTACACATATTCCATACACCACCAAAACACACACGTAAGCTCTCTCTCTCTCTCTCTCTCTAGCCTCTCACTAGCCGAAATATAGAAGAAGAAACGGATCCCGACCCAAGGTAATGATAGTTTAATATTGTATGAGCTTAAACCGTTAGATATAGTCACGAAACGACGAACCGACACCGTTAAACCGTTTAAGTCACGAGATCCGGGTGGAAAATGGTATAAACCGAACTTATGTTGAGCTTAGGGGTCACCCTAGCTAAGATCTGGATCTAACGGGACGAAAAACGGTGAAAAACGAGTTTTTCCGACGTGTTCGCGGTGCTGGAAAAGTGGTGCCGGAAAAGTTAATACGAGGATGTCAGGGAATGTTCTGACATTCCCTGACCTAACCCTTGTTCGCTATGGGAATCTAACGGATTAGAAGTAATTCGCTAAGCTGATTCGTCTGTGGGAATGTAACGAATTAGCTTTAGTTCGTTAGGGGAAAAGATAGTGAATTACCCTTGATTCGCTATAGTTAAAAGATAACGAATTAGCCCCAATTCGTTATAGTCATTCGTTAAAGGAGGTAACGAATTAGAAGGTCTAGTTCGCTACTTGGACTGGTTCGCTATATGGACTGATTCGTTAAGGAGTCTAGTTCGTTACAAGGTTCAATTCGTTATAAGCTCCAATTCGTTAAGGTCCAATTTTCTATAAAGACCAATTCTTTAAAAGGCCTGATTTGTTACAAAGGCAGATTCGTTACAATAGTTAATTCGTTATGAACTCCCATTCGTTAAGGACTGATTAACGAATTAGACTTTGAAAGAATTACAAAACAGTCCCTGGACTTATAAAATAATGATATAATTACAAAGAAGCCCTTGGACTTTAGTTTAACCCCAGCCAGGGGCTCTGCCCCTTGGACCCGAGGGGCTGCCGCCCCTAGAACCCCACTTCCAGGGGCGCTGCCGCCGGACCCCCGTTCGTTGAGGGAAATAATTAAACTAGAAAGACGATATGTGTAGTGATAGTTTACTTAAACGTATAATTATTATACAGTTAGTTGTGCACAGCTCAAGAAGGGAATAACTGTAAACAGTGAACACAACCGCATTGAGGTGAGTTTCTAGTCCCACTTCCTTGCTATGTTTTTGGGGCTGTGTGCATACTCGATGTGATAGTTAATACACTTACCTGAAATGTTAAGTGTATGCCTTGTATGATTTATGTATGATGATTGCTTGACGGTGCGTGAACAATCTTCGGATATTGCATGTACCGTCAGGTGGTAGCTAAATATGTGATTGCCAGGTATGATGTAAGATAAGATGCAAGTATGAATATATATGATGTATGCATAATGTACGTATGATATGTTAATGGTACGCGAACGCTCTTGGGAGATTGCACGTATTTTCAAGAAAAGTAATTAAGAACATGTATAGTATGAAGCTATGGAAGAAAGAGTACCGGACCCTAATAATATCCGAGGATGAAGGGTACCGGACCCTAATAATATCCGAGGATGAAGGGTGACCGGACCCTAATAATATCCAAGGATGGAGGGTACCAGACCCTAATAATATCCGAGGTATGTAGGGTGAAATGCCCTTTATAGCGTATGGTTAGATATGAATGTGTATGGACGAATGTTGATCATGATTTGTATGTAATGCGTACCTTCGGGCACGTATATGTGTATGAAAAGTAAGTTATGTGATTAACTAGAACTCACTCAGCGTAGCTGACTTTTAGTATGCACGCAAGCAAATAGCCTGAGGCAGCTCGCGTGACTGAAGACACGTGGCATGGAATCGAAGATACTGGCATCTCGAAGAAATGTTGTGATGTTTTAAAGACTATGTTTCGTTTTAATTGTCTACGAATGTTTTATAAGACATGATTTGATACTTATGCAAAATGTTTGGTTGAAGTTTTATTATTCCGTGAAAGTTTTTATTAACTATGATATTTAGATTGCGTTTATTAGTAAATCCAACACTAAAGTAGGGCTACCGGTAACGGGGCCTTACAGACAACTTGGAAAACGAGAAGGCATGATACGAAACATGAATAATTCACGTGACTTGGGACGTAGGTATGAAAACGACTAATAGATACATCAATGAAAACAAGTAAATAAAAGAAATCGTATGAAACAAAATTTGAAATCGAAATTGAAATTCCCATGAGACGTCATGAGTTTTCACATTTCAATAAACGAAAATCTCATAAATTATTTGAATAACCATATGGATAAGAAATATATATTAAACTTAACAATAAATAGTGAAATCGAATTGAAAATCGAGTGTTCATAAACCACCATAACCTTTTGAATTTTCGATTCTAAAACATAATAGTAAAATAACAAAATAATCGTTTGTAATTCGGTTATTATTTGCAAACTTTTAATAGCTTAAACCGTAAATGAGCGTATAAATAAAGAAAACGTGTCACGAAAATTTTATACTTAACTATTCTCATAAAAAATGCGTAATTAAATCGAACCGAAAGCTGGGTATTCGAGTACAGAATTCCAGTTAAAACACATTGTAAAACACAGAGGAGTGCAACCATATTCTTTTCACGAAGAGAAAATGATCGTGTTTGAAAACTTAAAGTTGTGATTCATATGGCGTTGAAAATGGTATGCTTTGGCTTAATAGAGTTCATGCTCTTTCCTAACTCTCCAGGTAAGCAACCGGGTCCCGCATCTGATTGGGATTTATATGCATTGCTTATCCTTAGGTTTCAATAACCTTGGTGTCAAGAGTTTCAGAAAAACAGGCACGTCCCCCTTAAAGTTACTACATACCCGCCATAAAGAACCATATTTAAGAAGAATAAACATCGGAACAACACAATGAAAATCAATAATTGAAAATGTTGGAAAATTCTTTATTTTTAGGCATAAGCCTTGGAGTGTGTGCTTGTGTAATTGAAGTAATTGAATCATCAGTATAATAGTAACAACTAAGTGCTTTGAATAATCACATAAGGCCCACATAATTTCTAATTATGCAACCTAAACAATTAAGCAAATAAACTATAACTAACTCGAACACTACGTCTAATGTCCTATCTTATAGTCACGGCTCTGATACCAATCTGTAACACCCCGGCTAAAGCGGAAACGCCTGAGTGTGACGTACAGATTGCTCAAAACACGTGTGACACTAATAAATGAAAATATTATAATTAATTCATTCTAAAGCATCAAGTACACAAGTTATTTCAAATGAACATACACAAAGAAGAAGGAACAAAACAAATGTCCTATTTAAATAACCTAACTTCTAGTATCTTCGCCAATTCATCCTCTAACGAAAGTACCTGTAGCATATATATAAAATAAAGTCAACTAACTGAATAGTTGGTGAGTTCACACAGTTGAAAATAATATATAAAAACCATACAATTCCATGAAAACTTGTGAAAATCACATAAGGGTTCTTTAAACTAGAAATAATGGTCCATGAGTGTAAAGAATAAATGAAGGTCTTTTCCAGTTGGGATTGTGCACCAACGTACTCAGCACGGAGTCCCTTTTCCACCAAAAACAAATGGTCCATGGGTGCAAAGGGGGGCGTATGATCATACTTATCGAAGAAATCCATGCACGTAATAATTGAGCAAGTAAACACACAAGTCCATGATCTGAATTGTAGTTTGTGAATAATAATTTGCATTTTTGATAGGATATATATGCTACCCTCAAAATAGTTAAAAAAGGTAAAATAGGGGTGTGAGAAACTGACCTTAAAGTTGAAGACAAACTTGAAATAAAATCGAAAGTGCGTAATTGAAACCAAAGCAATTGAACGTCACGAACTAAAATAATAAAAACAAAAGAATTACTAACAAGTTTTATGGAAAATAAAGTGTTTGTTTTAAGGTTCATGCATTATTATTTATATATAATTTTTCCCATTTTATTGTATTGTAATATTAAAGTTTAATGGATTTTGACGATTTATTATTATAATATTATTTATAAGTTTTATACTAAATTTGTATATAATAATGTTACGGGATTTTAGCGTTACCTGTGTGATTATTAGTATAAGTGTTTGTTGATTTAGAATTTATAAGATTACAATGACAATATATATATTATCTATATAATTATTTTACGGGTTTTAACGAGCGGTTTGGGTTTGTAAAAGTTGATTCTTAAACGAAAATTTGTTATCGGAAATCAAAACATCTTTTATTTAACTATAAAACTAATTTTATTTATTTTGAATGATTTATAAATATATATTTGATTTGTTAAAATTGATAAAAATGGTTTCTAAAAAAAGTAAAAAGGATCTGCTGTGACCCGGGTTTGAACCCGGGTCCTCATGAACTCAGTCAACAAGCAGAACCATTAGACCAGACAACTTCTATTGTTAAAAGATGAAAACTATTAATTATAAACAAGATCTCATACTCATCTTCTTCCCCACAAAACCCTATAATCAATTATCCAAAATCGTTCCATGTTTGTTAGATTTAGGTTAGGGGTTTTGTTAAACGGATCAAACTAATGAAAACCCACCTATCAATTACCTCTGACGACACCGGAAAGTGGGTGAACGACAAGTTGGACAGAATAAACTTGGACGAACAAATTGATGATAATAACGAGTTTGTTTGTATGATTTTATGTCTGTAGCAAGTTTAGAAGAAGATTAGGGTGCTATATATAGCCTCAATTTGTCCGTTGGATGATTAAATCAAGTTAATGAATTTTTAATTATTAGCCGTTGGTTTTAGGGTTGTATCCGAACGTTGTAGGGTTTTGTTACGCATAATGGTTCTTGATTAATCATTAATATGGTGGAGAAACGAGTTTATAACTTTAAGTTTATTAAAATGGCGTTTTGATGTGGTTTTAAAGGTCGCCGGTGTTTCTGCTATTCGCCGGAATTTCGCCTCGCCGGAAAAACATGAATATGAAGGGGGAGGACGGCTGGGCTTATTTTAATATTATTTTTAATTCAAACTTACACTTTAAGCCCCTCATTTATTAAAAACTTAATAAAACTTAAATTTTCTATTAATCCTTAAACTTCATATTTATACAATAGTTGATTAAAACTTGTTATATATATAATATCCTTGGATTGTTTATATTTTATACCTGATAGTTTGATTTCCAACGAAAATAAAAAAAATTGATCCATTTATAGTCCTCTACTAGTTGGATTAATGGATCGTCCAATTGGAAATGATAACATAATGCAAAGGTTTTTAGAAGAAGTTCTAACATACATATACATATAATATACCACTTAATTACCCTATTTCCTTTATGGGGAAGAAAGAAAATTAAAGAACCTGCAAATATTGGTAAAACTACAATTATTGTTAACCAAGGAAATTTGTTCGTGGTAAAGACAAGATACACTTGGACCAGAAAAACCTGTGCTAAAAAATAATCTATTTTTGAGCACAGGTTTTTGCGTTAAAAAAATGGACTCAAGTTGGGGTTTGTGTAACGTATTAATAAGCTATACCCATGATGCGGGTTGTTTCATGCCATAAATAAACTCGAACACTCAAGAAATCTGTTGGGCAGGCGGATTCACATCTCTTACAACCGACACAATCCTCTGTTCTTGGAGCAGAACCTATTTGTTTAGCTTTACATCCGTCCCAAGGTATCATTTCTAAAACATCCGTAGGACAGGCTCGGACACATTGAGTACACCCGATACATGTAGGAGATTTCGGACACATTGAAACCGACCGAAATGAAAAAAAAAAGGAACCGAAAAAAACCCGAAAAACTCGAACCTGAACCGGTACAAAACGTTTTTTTTCTTTTGATGAACGAGGATGACGGAGGAAACATTTTAGTTATTTTACATTTTGCATTTTTTATTTATATTTTGATTTATTATTTTTTTAATAGTTTTTTTGAATATTTTTTTAAGGGGTTTTTAAAACCCTTTGTATGTCAACCCTAACTTGGGTCAAGATGGGTTAGCTTTACCATCTTGACCCATATCCATCTTAACCCTCTATTTCAAAAATCCATCCTGACCCCATGCCCATCCTGACCCATATCCATCCTGACCCATCACCCAAATCCAACCCAACCCTCTCACATTGCCACCTCTAGGTAATATAGATATAGATATAGATATATAGGGGAATGTTAACGTACAATGAAATTAATGTGCTAAACGTGAGAATCAAGTAGAGTAATTATATATACAAATAGAGTAATTATGTAATTACATCATAGAGTAATTATCATAGAGTAATTACATAATTACTCTACATGTTTATATAATTACTCTACTTGATTCTCATGTTTAACACGTTAATTTCATTTGTATCTGATTCAAACCCTGGATATATATAAATATATATATATAGCGTAGGGGTAATTTTAGGGCTTGTTAAGTTTTAAGAACTTTAAAAACTTCATTCTTAACCACTCATTTAAATTAAATATGTTAGATTATATGGTTGAGATTAAATTTGATTAAAAATTAAGTAGGAGTGGTGGGAATAAAGATGCACAATGATTAAACTAATTTAAATGTTTATTACTTCTATGTAAAAAAGTCGATTCGTTGGGTAAAAATGTTGTAATATTTCTACGTACATGTAACCTACATATATTACATATATGTAAAAAATTCAAAAAACAAATTGTTACATTGAGTTCTTTCAATTTCTTAAAGCTTAAAGTGGTTTTCAGACGAAAACAACTCTCTCTCTCTCTCTCTCTATATATATATATATATATGTCACACCCTCAAAATCCACTAACGGAGTTTTACCGTCAGATGGTGTGAACTAACAGGATCCGAATCATTAGTTATAATCAAACCATAAGTAAATTTTACAAAACACGAAAACATTTAAGTGTAAACAAATGCGGAAGCGTAAAACATTAAAGCCAATGTTGCGTCACACAGGACGACTTGAAAACCCAAATAATAATAGTTTAAAACAAGTTTGCATAAACAGTAGCGTTCAAAGTAATGCATGATCCTATACCGCGTGCCCGCCTCGGCTACCTGAGAATAACATACTAAAAGTGTCAACACGGGGTTGGTGAGTTCACAAGTGTATATACAATAAAGCGTTTGCGTTTTCGTTTTGCGTTTAGCGTTTTGCGTTACCAGATAGTGTTAAATCAATTATATATCTATAGGTAGCTAGCCTATAAAGCAAGTATTACTAAGTGTTCGACATCGAAGCTGACTGTTTATCAAGTGCCTTGCCACCAGGTCTATCCCGACCATGGTAATGTGTTAGCCAAAATTACACCCACTCGACCTCCAGTCGAGCTTAGCGTTGGGTGGGGTTTGTCAAACCCAGTAGTATTACTCAACAGTGACTCGCTATTATCCAATACTAAACGGTTCGATGTGTGAAGGACTTCAGTTGTTTCGTTGGCCACTTAGCCTTTACAAGTGATATATAATCTAATAACAAAATCTAAAAGCGTTTCGGAGTATGTATTCTCCCCCAAGTGAAAAGCGTTTTAAAAGAGTTAAAAGGGGAAACGTGAAACTCACTGTTTGCGAAGAATTCCAAAAACAAGTCACCCAAGTGATGCGCGTCACAGAAAACCCTCACTAGCGTTCTAAAACAACAAGGAGATTTTCTAAGTGTTGGAACTATTATCGAGTCTCTAGACTCGGCACATAATATCTATGCACAAGATACGTTTCATGTTTCGTTTGTGAATTGTGTGTGTCTCAACAAACACATTTGTGATACGTTACATGTGTGAACAATTATTTACGTGTCAAGTATTAATAGTGTACATTTCCAGCAATTATTCTCCGCAAGGGAAATTTGGTCAAAACATAACAATTATCTAGCAATTAGCACGTTTCATGTATTTTCACAAATATCAGCAGCTAGTTTCATCAAGACAGAATTCTACTTGAAAGATTACTCTATTCAACAGACCATAGTATCTCAATTAATTCACCAAAAATCTTCACAAAAGCATACATGAGTTAGGTTTCCAGAACATATTTTATTGTATTTTTATTCCACAAAGATTTCTCACAATAATCAAAACATTACAGCAAACTCACAGCAGTCAAAATCATGCGCAACAGAATGTTATTGGTTATTCCCGTTAAATGAAAAATCCAATTAATGCAAGACCAATTGGGTTAGGTTCTTAACTCAACAAGTTAACTTCCAGAACTGGAACCAACCCATTTGGTCTTGTATTTCATGAAATATGTTAATTAAAAAACAACCTAACAGCAGGTCTCACAATTCAGATTTTCATTTCAGTTTTGTAAAATAATAAAAGTTAACCTCTTCTCGTCCAAAAATTACAAACTTGGACTTTATAGAAACTAGACTCAACATATCACCTTGTAGTGTTAACAACCTCGACCAATTTCCACATTAACATTTAGTTACGGTTGTCTAAACATAATTTACAATCTGTCCAGTACCAGTTTTGACCTTTAATCACATTTAAATCGTTTGAGTAACCAAAACACCTCCAAATTAAGCGTGGTTGGGTTTTATGGAAACTAGACTCAGAGTACTACCTCTTAGACTCATAAATAGCTCAGTTTTCTTTTATATTTAACAAGTTACATGTAGTTCAAGTTTAACAATTACTGCTGTCAAAACTCAGCAAGCACAAACAATTGTCTAACATGCATCCTAAGCATACGACATATCTCCAAACATGTAATAAACATAATTATTCATCAAAATCAGTAGTAACCCTCTAGGGTTTACAAACAATCAATGATTTAACAATCTTTCACCGTTCAAAATCACATATGATCATCTAAATCAATAACCAAAGCATAATCAATCATCATCTAGCATAAATCAAGCATAAGAACACTTAATACATGATATTCAATAATTAGGGTTTCATGTTTATACCTTAAAAACGCAGAAACAACCAAGAGAAACGTGAGAGATGCTTAGAAACGAGTGTGGGATGCTCCGATTATGAAGAATAAGATCAAACGGGTGTGATATGAGGGTGGGTGTTGGCTGCCGTCGCAAAGAGAGAGGGAGGGGGGATGTCCGATCGGTATAGAGAGAGAGGGAGGGAGGGTTAGGGTTTATTAATATTATTTAATAATAATATGTTACACATTGGTCCCTCAACTTTTAATTATTACTTTTCTAGCCTAAAGTAACTTGTTTGCATCTTGAGTTAGTGTTTTAAATGATATTATCAAATAACACATAAGCCTAACACATAATTATCACATAATTATTGTTTGGATGTTTTTCGTTTATTCACCAATGGTTTGCGTCAACTCGTTTGCGTTTAGGTGCAATCCAGAAAGACTACATATGTAGTGATTGTCAAGCGTCATTTAAAACTCTATTTTAAATGTAATGAGGTGTGCGTTATAGATCAAGTGATCTTAAGTTTGAATTGACGGAGTTTGAGTTAACGGAGTTAACCTGAAATTGATTTGTGTCACATCATTCCCATGTTAAAGAATTTTCGTCCCGAAAATTTGAGTCAAGTCGCGATGAATGTCTTAAAAAGCAAGAAAAATTTTCAGTTTGTCATATCATCCCCTAGTAGAAAGAAATTTCGTCCCAAAATTTAATTCATACCTCTGGTGATTTCTGACGGTTCGACGGGTTTCGCGGTTTTCGGTGTTTGGTCAACCCTTCAAAAAGGTGAGGATACTTTTTCATCATTTGATCCTCGCGTTCCCACGTGAACTCCGGTCCACGTCTCGAGTTCCAACGAACTTTAACGATTGGAATCTTGCTGTGCTTGAGTGTTTTGGTTTCCCAATCCAAAACTTCGACTAGTTCTTCAATGAAGCGTAGCTGTTCATCAACTTGCAATTCGTCCAAAGGGACTGCTTGGGTTTCATCGGATAGGCATTTATTCAAGTTGGATACATGGAATACGTTGTGTACACTACTGAGTTCTGTTGGTAAATCCAGTCGGTACGCCACCGGACCAATGCGCTCAGTTATCCGGTAGGGACCAACGTATCGTGGGTTGAGTTTGTTTCACTTTCCGAAGCGAACCACACCTTTCCAAGGTGAGACTTTGAGTAATACTTGGTCGTTCACTTGAAATTCAAGAGGCTTTCGGCACTTGTCGGCGTAACTCTTTTGGCGATCTCGTGCTGCTGCCATACGGTTGCGGATTTGAACAATCTTTTTAGAGGTTTCAAGTACTAGTTCTGGACCAGTGATTTGGCTATCACCCACCTCTGCCCAGCAGAGAGGTGATCGACACTTCCATCCGTGCAACGCTTCAAACGGCGCTGCCTTAATGCTTGCATGGTAGCTGTTATTATACGAAAACGCTACCAAAGGTAAGTGAGGTTCCCAACTTTTTACGAAATCCAATACGCATGCACGCAACATGTCCTCCAAGGTCTGAATAGTGCTCTCACTTTGCCCATCCGTTTGAGGATGGTAGGCTGTGCTCATATCAAGGCGGGTACCTAGTGCGCTTTGCAGTGACTTCCAGAAATGCGAAGTGAAACGGGAATCTCGATCCGATATGATTGAGATAGGCACTCCGTGTCTAGACACTACTTCTTTCATGTAGATGCGAGTCAGTCTTTCCATTTTGTCCGATTCTTTGATTGCTAAGAAGTGTGCAGACTTAGTCAACCGGTCAACGATCACCCAGATGGTATCGCATCCCGTCGGTGTTTTTGGGTAATCCCGTGATGAAATCCACTGGAATGTGTTCCCATTTCCACATTGGGAGTTCCGGTTGCTGTAGCAGACCAGATGGTTTCTGATATTCTATTTTGACTCTTGCACAAGTCAAGCATTCGCTCACGTAGGTGGCAATGTCGGCTTTCATGTTTGGCCACCAGTAAAGTGCCTTTAAGTCGTGGTACATTTTATCTGAGCCGGGGTGGATGGAATATCGGGACTTGTGTGCTTCGTCCATCACTAGAGTTCTCAACTCTCCGTATCGTGGAACCCAAATCGGTTTTCGAAATATCGGACCCCGTCCGATTTGGTTTCAAGTTGCTTGTTCATGCCCCGCATGAGTTCTGATAGGAGATTATCATCTTTCAAGGCTTCGAGTTGCGCATCGCGAATCTGATCGGGTAAGTTGGCGTGAATCGTAAGTTGTAATGCTCGCACTCGCCTAGGTTTATCGGTTTCTTTTCTGCTGAGAGCGTCGGCCACTACATTGGCCTTGCCAGGGTGGTACTTGATGGCACAATCGTAATCCTTAAGCATCTCGACCCAACGACGCTGTCGCATGTTCAGCTCCTTCTGATCTTAGATATGTTGGAGACTCTTGTGGTCGGTGTAAATGGTAAACTTGGTACCGTACAAGTAATGCCTCCATATCTTAAGAGCAAACACCACAGCTTCGAGTTCCAAGTCATGGGTCGTGTAGTTCTTCTCGTGAATCCGTAGTTGTCGAGAGGCATAGGCTATAACCTTCTCAAGTTGCATCAGCACGCAACCGAGACCTTGTATCGATGCGTCACAATGTACCTCAAAATTTTCTGTTCCCTCGGGAAGGGCTAGAATAGGGGCGCTACAGAGTTTGGTTTTCAACAGTTGGAAGGCGGACTCCTGCGCGTCACCCCAATTGTACTTAGTACCCTTGTGAGTCAAAGCGGTGAGGGGTTGAGCAATCTTTGAAAATCCCTCGATGAAACGTCGGTAGTAGCCGGCCAGTCCTAGGAATTGTCGCACCTCGGTCGGAGTCTTAGGTGCTTCCCAGTTTTTGACGGCCTCTACCTTACCGGGATCGACATGGATACCATTCTCATTAATCACATGTCCTAAGAAGTGAACCTCGCGAAGCCAAAATTCGCATTTCGAGAGTTTAGTGTACAGTTGTTCCTTCTTCAGTAATTCCAGAATTAACCTCAAGTGTTCTTCGTGGTCGGTCTTGTCCTTGGAGTAGACGAGGATATCATCAATAAAAACAATCACAAACTTGTTGAAGTACGCCTTGCATACTCGATTCATGAGATCCATAAATACGGCCGGTGCGTTGGTTAAGCCAAAAGGCATAACCGAAAACTCGTAGTGACCATACCGAGTTCTGAAAGCCGTCTTTGAAATATCTTCTTCGCGCACTCATCATGATGGTAACCAGATCTCAGATCGATCTTCGAGTAGTAACTCGATCCTTTAAGTTGGTCGAACATATCATCAATTCGGGGTAAGGGATAACGGTTCTTAATCGTCACCTTGTTCAGTTCTCGGTAGTCGATGCACATGCGGAAAGTCCCGTCCTTCTTTCGGACAAATAAGACAGGGGCTCCCCATGGTGATGAGCTAGGTCGGATAAAACATTTATCCAACAAATCTTGCAATTGAGTGGACAACTCCTGAAGCTCTGCCGGTGGGAACCGAGACGGGGCTCGTGCTATGGGTGCTGCACTGGGGGTCAACTCGATTTGGAACTCGACTTGTCGAATAGGAGGGAGTCCAGGCAAATCCTCCGGGAAAACTTCCGGAAAATCTCGCACAATCGGTATGTCTTCGATTTGCTTCTCCTCCGCGGGTTTCTCAACAATATGGGCTAGAATTGCCGGATGACCCTTTCGTAGATACTTCTGCGCCTTCATGAGGGTGATGACGCTGGTGGTCATGCCGCTCTTCTCGCCCTGGATCGAAATGATCTCGCCGGAAGGGGTAGTGATGTGGACTATCTTGTCGTGACATATAATCTCCGCTCGGTTCTCGGATAACCAGTCCATGCCGACAAAGACATCAAAACTACCAAGTGTAAAAGGTATGAGGTCGATATCAAAAGTATGACCTGACAGTTTCAACTTACATCCCGCAAGTACATGAGTTGTTTCTATAGACTTACCGTCAGATAATTCAACAGGAAACTTAGCATCTAACGGGGTTGGAATTAAGTCTAAGAGTTTACTAAAGGCTTTCGACACAAAACTCCTATCAGCTCCAGTGTCAAACAAAACAGAAGCAAAATAGTCGTTCACAGGAAACTTACCGGTCACCACATACGGGTCGCTGCGGGCTTGGCCCGACCCAATAACGAAAGCTCTACTTTTACCATTGCTTCCACCACTGCTGCTGCCTCCATTGTTCTCATTCTGCTTTAGCTTGGGGAAATCCTTCCTGAAATGACCCTCTTAACCACACTCGAAACACCCCTTAGTCGCCATGGGTGGTTTAGGAGCACCCTTTGCCGCTAGGTCTCCCCTACATTCCTTGGCCTGATGACCCATTTTTCCGCATCTCAGACACTTGACACGGTCACACGGGCCAGCATGGTGATAGTTGCACCTGTTTCATTTCGGGTGTTTCCCAGCATAGCCGCTCGAACCCTGCCCGCCACCGTTGTTGTTGTTGGGACCCTGATTATTGAAGCTCCGAGTGAGTTCGGGCTTACGGTAGTGTTGTTGCTGTGGGAGGTTCGATGATGAGGACCTGGTGTTGTCAAATTTCCTCTTTCCATTACTCGGGTTGTTGTTGCTGTTGTTGTCAGTGCTCGGGTTATCACGGGTTTTAGAGGTGGAACCTCTTGGTGGTAACGCACCTTGGGTCACGGCCTGATCCGTCAGTTTGTGAGCTAACCAGATCGCTTGTTGAATTGTAGCCGGTTTAGAAGACGTCACCATACCCTGAATTTGCGGTACCAACCCATCGATGTACATCTCGATTCTTTTACTCGGCGGGTCTACCATCCGTGGACACATTACTGCTAGCTCGTGAGAACGAGTGGTGTAGGCTTCAATCTCGGAACCCACCATTTTCAATGACCAAAACTCAGATTCCACCTTCGCGATTTCCTCTCTAGGACAATACTCTTCCCGCATCATGTTCTTGAACTCTTCCCAGTTCATGGCGTTTGCCAATTCCAATCAAAGAATTTGCACATTTGAATTCCACCAAGTGAGAGCAGAATCTTCCAGTATTCCAGCAGCAAATTTGACCTTACTGGTGGGTGGACAGTTACACATCTCAAAAGCTGATTCAGCCTTCTCAGCCCAACGCAGGAAACCTATGGCTCCCTCAGTGCCCTTAAATGAATTGGGCTTGCAATCCAGGTAGTTCTTGAAAGTACACGTTCCAGTTGGACCTCCGGCTTGATTCTGAACATGTGCGGCTAGAGCTGCCGCCGCATGGTCATTCAACAGGGTTGGGAGTTCTGCTGCGGTTAAGTTGATGTTACCGCGACCGTGTCCAGCGTTTCTTCCAGCCATTTCCTAGAATCACAGCATAAGAGGTTAGACATGAATTCTCAGTTTCATATGTAACACACCATACATGTAATAAAAGATAGGTAAGAAAGAATAAAAGTAACAAACATCACATCACAACCATATAATAATCCAGATAATAATTCATGATTAAAACCATCGTATTCGCTACAAAGTATTTAAAACCAATCCTTAAAATCATAGAAAATAATAGTTTGGATGGAGACAACCCCTCCATCTAGGTGTTATCATCCTTAGATGTCATCGTCTGAGGACACCTCTGAGTGTGCCTCTGGCTCAGCCGGTTCTTCCTCCGGTTCCTCTTCGGGTTCCTCCTCGGGATCTTCCTAGGGTTCCTCTTCAGGTTCTGCTTCAGGTTCTGCTACGTTCTGAGCAATTTGCATCTGTAAAACATCGCAATGCTCTAAAGCTATCTCTATCCTGGTTCTTGCCACTTGGAGTTGCTTTTGCAAGTCTATCATCTCTGCTTGCATTTTCCTCATAATCCTCATCTGCTGATCATTAGCATCTTGCATTCCCTTCATAGTCGTTTTCATGCGGGAAATTTCCTCCCTGGCCTCGGTTCCATCTCTTATCAATCCGGGAATGTCCACTCTCACCGAGCGCATAAAACCCACGCTCTAAACAAGAGACAACAGCCGCGAGAACACGCTCCATGGGTTCGGTTATGGGTGGTAGAGTGTTGGGGTAAGTAGGACGACTCGGGTGGGGTAGCGAGGGAACTTGTTCGCGATAGACCATACGTCTGATCAGACTCGGGTACCAATCCAAGCTAATGTCGTCGTCGTACATGCCTCCAGACAGGCGATACCTCTTTGGTGCAGGGGCTTCTAGTTCCGGGACTACTCGGGGTGGCGATGAGGTAGGTAGTTGCGGTTCCTTTCCATGAGCATGAGTCATCTGATCCGATGATGATGATGGTAGCGTCGACATCCCTACAGGTAAGTCGTGTATGCGCGCGTATGAGTGAATGAGGTAAAGAGAAAGATAACGAGAGACTAAGAAAAATGTATATGCAGTGCGTATAATTATAACTAATGGGTCGTTGCGGTTATAGTCTAGTATCCATGCAATTTCTAGTTCGCTATAACCAATGGCTCTGATACCAATCTGTCACACCCTCAAAATCCACTAACGGAGTTTTACTGTCAGAGGGTGTGAACTAACAGGATCGGAATCATTAGTCATAATCAAACCATAATTAAAGTTTTCAAAACACGAAAACATTTAAGTGTAAACAAATGCGGAAGCGTAAAACATTAAAGCCAATGTTGCGTCACACAGGACGACTTGAAAACCCAAATAATAATAGTTTAAAACAAGTTTGCATAAACAGTAGCGTTCAAAGTAATGCATGATCCTATACCGCGCGCCCGCCTCGGCTACCTGAGAATAACATACTAAAAGTGTCAACACGGGGTTGGTGAGTTCACAAGTGTATATACAATAAAGCGTTTGCGTTTTCGTTTTGCGTTTAGGGTTTTGCGTTTAGCGTTTTGCGTTACCAGATAGTGTTAAATCAATTATATATCTATAGGTAGCTAGCCTATAAAGCAAGTATTACTAAGTGTTCGACATCGAAGATGACTGTTTATCAAGTGCCTTGCCACCAGGTCTATCCCGACCATGGTAATGTGTTAGCCAAAATTACACCCACTCGACCTCCAGTCGAGCTTAGCGTTGGGTGGGGTTTGTCAAACCCAGTAGTACTACTCAACAGTGACTCGCTATTATCCAATACTAAACGGTTCGATGTGTGAAGGACTTCAATTGTTTCGTTGGCCACTTAGCCTTTACAAGTGATATATAATCTAATAACAAAATCTAAAAGCGTTTCGGAGTATGTATTCTCCCCCAAGTGAAAAGCGTTTTAAAAGAGTTAAAAGGGGAAACGTGAAACTCACTGTTTGCGAAGAATTCCAAAAACAAGTCACCCAAGTGATGCGCGTCACAGAAAACCCTCACTAGCGTTCTAAAACAACAAGGAGATTTTCTAAGTGTTGGAACTATTATCGAGTCTCTAGACTCGGCACATAATATCTATGCACAAGATACGTTTCATGTTTCGTTTGTGAATTGTGTGTGTCTCAACAAACACATTTGTGATACGTTACATGTGTGAACAATTATTTACGTGTCAAGTATTAATAGTGTACATTTCCAGCAATTATTCTCCGCAAGGGAAATTTGGTCAAAACATAACAATTATCTAGCAATTAGCACGTTTCATGTATTTTCACAAAGATCAGCAGCTAGTTTCATCAAGACAGAATTCTACTTGAAAGATTACTCTATTCAACAGACCATAGTATCTCAATTAATTCACCAAAAATCGTCACAAAAGCATACATGAGTTAGGTTTCCAGAACATATTTTATTGTATTTTTATTCCACAAAGATTTCTCACAATAATCAAAACATTACAGCAAACTCACAGCAGTCAAGATCATGCGCAACAGAATGTTATTGGTTATTCCCGTTAAATGAAAAATCCAATTAATGCAAGACCAATTGGGTTAGGTTCTTAACTCAACAAGTAAACTTCCAGAACTGGAACCAACCCATTTGGTCTTGTATTTCATGAAATATGTTAATTAAAATACAACCTAACAGCAGGTCTCACAATTTAGATTTGCATTTCAGTTTTGTAAAATAATAAAAGTTAACCTCTTCTCGTCCAAAAATTACAAACTTGGACTTTATAGAAACTAGACTCAACATATCACCTTGTAATGTTAACAACCTCGACCAATTTCCACATTAACATTTAGTTACAGTTGTCTAAACATAATTTACAATCTGTCCAGTACCAGTTTTGACCTTTAATCACATTTAAATCGTTTGAGTAACCAAAACACCTCCAAATTAGGCGTGGTTGGGTTTTATGGAAACTAGACTCAGAGTACTACCTCTTAGACTCATAAATAGCTCAGTTTTCTTTTATATTTAACAAGTTACATGTAGTTCAAGTTTAACAATTACTGCTGTCAAAACTCAGCAAGCACAAACAATTGTCTAACATGCATCCTAAGCATACGACATATCTCCAAACATGTAATAAACATAATTATTCATCAAAATCAGTAGTAACCCTCTAGGGTTTACAAACAATCAATGATTTAACAATCTTTCACCGTTCAAAATCACATATGATCATCTAAATCAATAACCAAAGCATAATCAATCATCATCTAGCATAAATCAAGCATAAGAACACTTAATACATGATATTCAATAATTAGGGTTTCATGTTTATACCTTAAAAACGCAGAAACAACCAAGAGAAACGTGAGAGATGCTTAGAAACGAGTGTGGGATGCTCCGATTATGAAGAATAAGATCAAACGGGTGTGATATGAGGGTGGGTGTTGGCTGCCGTCGCAAAGAGAGAGGGAGGGGGGCTGTCCGATCGGTATAGAGAGAGAGGGAGGGAGGGTTAGGGTTTATTAATATTATTTAATAATAATATGTTACACATTGGTCCCTCAACTTTTAATTATTACTTTTCTAGCCTAAAGTAACTTGTTTGCATCTTGAGTTAGTGTTTTAAATGATATTATCAAATAACACATAAGCCTAACACATAATTATCACATAATTATTGTTTGGATGTTTTTCGTTTATTCACCAATGGTTTGCGTCAACTCGTTTGCGTTTCGGTGCAATCCAGAAAGACTACAAATGTAGTGATTGTCAAGCGTCATTTAAAACTCTATTTTAAATGTAATGAGGTGTGCGTTATAGATCAAGTGATCTTAAGTTTGAATTGACGGAGTTTGAGTTAACGGAGTTAACCTGAAATTGATGAGTGTCACAATATATATATATATATATATATATATATATATATATATATATATATAAAACCATCATTTCCTACACTCACGCATTTACTATTCATCAATATTCAAATCTTTCTACATAATGTATAACTAACCATTGTAGAAGTATTATATATGCGTTTAAAAAGGTAAACACCAAAGTTTTTTTTTCTTATAATTATATCACAGTAGTTTCAAATAATTACATTTTTTTGCTTCTCAACTTTTATTACAAACTTTGGTTTATTTGATTTTTGGCATAAAGATTGTTACACTTATATTTTTTTGACCCCTCAACCGTAGTTTCATATATTTACTTTTGGGCCCATTAACTTTGGTAGTGAAAGTTTTGCCACAAATATTTTACCATAACGAGTCAAACTGATATCAACCGACTTCTCGCCACGTGCCCGTCACAAAACGTGATAGCTTTCGAACATGTAACACATTTAACTTGCTATGTCTCAACACGGGGGGTTAGAAACACTTGTTCACGTTTATAGTATATTTTTTCATTTTATGTAAGCTTTAACTTGAAGCTAATAACATAGAAAAATAAATTTAAATATACGTTACTTTATTAAAGCATTATAATTAAATTGTTAGAGTTCGGAATTATACTCAGTGGTTCTATTGGCGTTAACACTGCACTTTTAGAAAAAAAAAACTTTATTATATAACATTTAAAGGGTAAATAAAGAATATTAAAATGTAAACCGTTTGAATTACACATTTTATTGGAAGATGTTCCATTGAACAAAATTACGCTTCCTTTGATTTTTGAACACATCTGTAATATAGTATAACAAGGTTACCATATTAAAATGAGGAAGGCAATAAATGTTGATAGATAAAAAATGTATATAGCGTGTTGTCTAATTTTGTTGATTTAATGAATGATGTTAATACACAAAATGTAACAATTAGAAAAACGGGACAATATAGAGTATTAAGTTTAGTCACAATTGTGGCTTTTCTATTGGATGTTCATAATGTAATTGTAAAAACATGGAAATCATATACATTAGACGGAAAACATAAATTGCATACTTTAGTCTACAATATACCAAGAATAACGGTTAACTTCAAACGTCATAGAGAATTATAAAATTGTTAATGTAAAATCATCTAACCCACCAACATTGTGTGTTGAATGTATATAAATAACATGTATAGAGTTAAATAGTATTCAAATTTCCATATGCAAATTAGGAGTTACTATTTATTTAATATCACAATCATTAATTAATATATGAATTGAATTATTTACTTTTGAATTATTAATTATCAAGAAAATTTGAGAAGCTTTAGTGTGTATGGAAATTATAGTATTGGAGCAATAGGTAGATGTCATTTACCCAAAAAGCGTATTACTTCAATAGTACAGGTAGATGTTTTTCCAATTTCGATCACTTTCAATCGATAACTACCTTTCAACCGTCATAATCGAATAACCGTCACCCCTTCCCAAACCCATAAAAGCATGCGTTCATTCTGCGCTCTCACCCTAATTTCAATCAATTTTACAGCGCCGATGGCGATCACAACCAAACGCCCCGTCTGCTCCAAAGAGAAGCACTCGACATCAATCGACGTTTGTGGTAAAATTATTTAAATGAAAAACCTTTAAAACGGCCACATGCGGTGGAACTTAACACAAGAAGGATGGCGGCATACATTTGGTTGAACTCAACCATTGCTTTGTTTCTCTAATGACGGCAGTAAAATTGTAATAACCGATAACGTCCATTGCCACAATCCTATAAAACAACCTATGTAATACGGAGATAAAAACTAGTGTGTATATATATATATATATAATGGTTGAACTCAACTAATAATATATAATATGTCAGTTTAAAAATACTAATTATTACTCTTGTTAATAGTTATAATAATTAATTTTTAATAACTATAAATAAAAGTATAAATAGATTAGTTTTTTTAACTATACAAATATGTTTAATAATTAATTATGTCTTTTGAAAATAAAAGTAAAAAAACATATTATTATTATGTAAAATAATTTAAAAGTTTGGTGTTGCATAGCCTAGGGCAATTTGCGGCACTATATTGGTAGGTTTTTTTTCGTTTTATTGTGTTTTGTTTTTTGTTTTGTTTCGGCCCATAATGAAAGTAATTAAAATTTACCGAATTTGAATTTTGTTTTTGTTATATTTTTATTATTTTGTTTTAGTTACGCTACCGTGCCGAACACAATGTAAATCGATTGAATTCGTGTCGGCTCACCGTGTTTTATTTTAGGTCCAGTACCATAACGAAATCAACCGAATGCGGATTTTTGTTTTTTAGTTCCGTTACCGTAACGAATATTACGAAACTGACTGAGTTCACGTAGACTCAAATACCTCAACGCTCGGGATCGATAACAGTCGAGTTTTACCAATTATCGAGGTTTATCGACGCCACTAGATGACCCCAATTTTTATATTTTTTGTTTTATTTTTGTCTTAGTTCCTGTACAAAAAACACGTAACCGAGACCGAACGAATTCGCGTCAATTTACGATATCAACGCTTGGGTTTTACCACTGTTCGGATTTTTACCACCGTACGGGTTTTACCAACCTATCTGACGCAAAGCACGAAAACACTAGTTAAATACAGAAAGAAAAATGAGACAATGGATTGTCAATCAAAGGTCAAATCTAGTACGATAATTGTTCACACTTGCCATTTAAATGACAGATGTATGTCAAAAGGCATTTTGACATATAAGGGCAAGCTACTCTCGGTATCGTAACCGCCCGTCAAAGTGGCGATTAGAAAAAGGTGACATCCGTCATTAGAAATGGCAGAACACACAAAAATTGTATCACATCCGCCATTTAAAATGACGAAACACCAGCTAATCGTCCAAATCATCCGAACAAATCAGACAGACCCTACATAAAATATGAGATCCATCATTTCAAATGATACACTACTAAAAAATTGGGCTTTTGCGACCAGAGTTTCGGTCGCAAAACAGTAGCAATTGCCTTGTTGCGACCGTTGTGCGACCAAATATGGGGTCGGAAAAACACACGTTGCAATTGCCTTGTTGCGACCAAGTTCCGACTGCTCCTATGAATTTTGCGACGAAATTTTGCAACTAAGAAAACAGTCGCAAATATTACAACTGGTATAAAATCGAAATTAACGTCGGATTTATTCATAAACACAGTTCTACAAATCAGAGTTTATTAAAACTTTCGCGGAAACGTTAACTTAAATCATCGTTACAAAACATTAAATCTTTTCTTTGATATCATAACACAAAACATTATATTTAAAACATCATTTCTTCCATCTTCAGATGTCAGCCATTCAATCCATGCCATGTGCCATCCTCATGCTAGCTCTTTAGTCTGCTCACCTGCGTGCATACTAAAAGTCAGCTACGCTGAGTGAGTTCTAGTTAATCAAGCAACTTATCATACAACCACTACATACATAATATACGTATCCGAAGATACATAATCCACTATCTAACCTGTTACTGCTTAATTAGCCACTAAAGTACCCCTACATTTTAGCCACTTATGCCACTTTATGCCACTTATGCCACCACTTTATGCCACTTATGCCACTTTAATAACGAAGGCACACATAGACTCACTCTACCATGTGCTCACGTTATGCCCCTAACACTATTACTAGACCCCTATCCACTTCTATCTCACTATACTTCTACTTGTCTATAACCCACTTCCTATCAGTACATTATTTACATAATAAGCAAGTCACATCAAAACAATCATACACACTAATAACCACTTGACAGTCACTATCATTGGCGATACGTGCAATATCCGAAGATTGTTCACGCACCGGCAAGCATTATATATTAGCTACTTGTATAACATCTATAGCATACACTTACCACTTAAGGTAAGTGTATTCACACTTCACAACGAGTATGCACACAGCCCCGAAAACATAACAAGGAAATAGGGCTAGAAACTCACTTGAATCCTGCTACGTTCACCGATAGTAGTTAATCCTTTCTTTAGCTGGCACGGCTAACTGTATAACGATTACACATATCAATTAACTATTACTATCTATATCGCATTTCTAGTCTATTTACAACCCTCAACGAACGGGGGGTCCAGGGGCAGCGCCCCTGGCAGCGGGGTTCTAGGGGCGGCAGTCCCTAGCGGGGTCCAAGGGGCAGAGCCCCTGGCTGGGGTTAAGCTGCCATGTCAGCTTGGAAAAATTTTATTTACATTAACCGTCTTAACATATTTTCCATTAGGATTTTAAATTATTTTCTAATTCGCCATCTCGTTCTCTATAACGAATTAAGCATAATTCGTTATCAGACTATAGTCTAATTCTTTAACAAAACATAGCCTAATTCGTTATCATTCATGGTCTGATTAGCTGATTCGTTAGCCTGGTTCGTCATTCTGATTTTTTGTCTGATCATGACCTGATTCGATATTCCAATTCGTTACCTGAACATCACCTAATTCGTTATTTCAATTCGTTACTTGAACATCATCTAATTCGTTATGATTTTCTAACGAATGACCAGCAATTCGTCTGGTATAACGAATTGGGCATCAGGCTTATCCAAATCTTTGACTCTAGGGTCAAAGTCAAAATAGATAAGAGCAGGTAACAGTCAACGGGTACGGGATTTCTAATTAACCCTCATATCGTGATGAAACAACATGATTTAGGTATCGACAGATTCGTCTACCCAGTGCCTACAAACCCCAAGTACCCAAATACCAAATATCACGTTTTAGACGGTGCGATTTAGGCATATATATACGGTTTCTTTTATCAATTGATTAACCCATCAATTCTTAACCAATTTTAGTGAGGTTTGTTGTTTTGGATTCGCTTCTACCACATACACCTAGATCTATGATTCCTAGACAAAATCCGAACCTAAACGAACAAGTTCAAGTCTTAAACTTACCTTAAACGAGTCGGTATACGAACACGAGCTGGTCTTTGATGTTGTTTTGGTCCGTCACGACGTTCCAGCACCAACAAGCTGGGGTTTTCGCCTTCGGATCTTGGTTCGGGATTTGGATAATTTTTGTGTGTGTTTATCAAGGTGTAGGCTATGGTGTAGAGATAAAAATGGAAAGGATTAGGGTTTAAGGGTATTTATTGGTATAAATTGTAACAAAATCATGTATGAAAGTAAAAAAGATGGACACCTGTAGTGTTTGTTTTCTTATAGCAATGATCTGCATCAGCATAAGCATTAGCAGCTTCCTGTTTGCTATCCAACTGCAAACAAAAAACATATTATATTAACAAAATTTTAGCAGTCCATGACCATAAGGTCATAATGACTAACCAGAACCTCTCCGTCAGAGGGTCAAGATATATTTTCTTTTTAACAAAGAAAACTCGTATTTTCCTTAAAAAAACTAGTTACATTTTCCTCCTAACTTTATATAGTGTACAAATTCATATTATCATCCAAAATTCAAGTTTTTCTCCATTAGAATCGATTTTTAAAAAAAATTAACGTTTACATAACAAACTTTGACCCATTGCGGCTGCTAATGTCAATCATTGACCTTCAAGTAGCATTCAGCCAATTTCACATACACAGCTCTAGGTTGATCCCCTGCGAAAATGAAAAAATTAAGAACATACACATCAATAATCAATTCTAATGTGGTTTCCAAAATGTTCCTAAGATATCTACTGATTTTTGTTAGGACTGGGTTGCACACACAAACACACAAACAAACAGCAGAAAAGTAAGAACACGAGAATTTACGCGGTTCAGTCTAATTTAACCTACGTCCACACGCTACAAATAAGAGAATTATAAGTACAATGATATGAATGTGAAGTTACTAGTCAGGCGGGCCATAACAAAGAGATATTGGGCCGGTGCAAAACTTCCAATGTATTCAATCTTTATTAACTTAAACGTCTTCAAGTAACTGGAGAAGACTGAAGCCCAAACCTCCACAAACCCAACAAATTCCAAGGATAATTATAAAAAAATAAAACAGAAAATTCAATCAAACAGTAATATCTATCTATAAATTTTCGTTATGTGTTAAAATCATATAAATCAATCAAAAATATATACAAAACAGATAAACGATCGTCACGAACGCATCACATTAAATCGATAAACCAAACTCACTCGAATAGTTTTGATAAGAAATTGGATCGATAAACAACAATATGAACACAAAATAATATTGGAAATGATTTCTTTATTAATCTGAATGTGTTTGTGATGATTACAATCAACCGGGGAGGGGTATTTATACCCTCCGGTGACGGTTACTCCGACGGTTATTCCAACAAGAGTCGTGACGTTACATATAACGTCGCATATGTTCTTATTTTACATATTTACAGTTTCTACACAAACTATCATCTAATTACAATTATGGCACTAAACTAAACTAACGGTATATTCTAATAAACTTAATAGGGTCGATGATTAACTAACAATCACCCCCTTAACCTCGATCTTGTATTGCGAGGTCCTTGACACCTAGTAGTTCACGCATCTCCATGAACTTGATTCTTTGTAATGCCTTCATTAGTATATCTGCCATCTGTTCCTCGCCACTAATGTGCTCCACTTCGATATGTTTTCTTCGCCCATGAAACACTGGGTTTTTCATCAATGCTATCGCTGACCTGTTATCCACAAACAGTGTCACTTTCTCTTGCTTCCAATTAGTCAAGTCTTCTAACAATCCTTGTAACCATAAGGCTTGACATGCAGCTGAGGCGGCTGCCATGAATTCTGCTTCACAAGATGATAGAGCAACTGTATATTGTTTCTGAGTATTCTATGCAATTGGAGCATCACAGAAATAAAATACAGTTCCAGTTGTGCTCTTTCCATCATCAACGTCCATGTTATAGTTGCTATCACTATAACCCTTCAATACTTTTCTGCCTCCTTTCTTGTACCGAATTCCATACTCGATTGTACCTCTTACGTATCGTAGTAAGTGTTTCACGGCTTTCATGTGAGCTACTTTTGGCGAGTGCATAAACCGACTTACATATCCTACTGCAAAGTTGATGTCTGGTCTTGTATGAGTTAGATACCTTAGACATCCTATCAGCTTTCGGTATTCCGTTGCATTTGCTTCAGCTCCTTCTTCATTCTTTGATAATTTTAGACCTGCTTCCATTGGGTATCGCGTAGGATTACATTCTAACATCCCAGCGTCCTTTAATAGCTTCTTTGCATAACCCGATTGCTTTAGCATCACCCCTTCTTCATTTTGTAGTACTTCGATCCCTAGATAGTACTTTAGTTCTCCAAGATCACTCATTTCAAATGATTTTTTCATTTGCTGCTTGAATTTTGAGATATCTTCTTTATCGTTTCCTGTTACGATTAAGTCATCAACATAGAAGCCTACTATTAACCTTCTTTTTCCCTTTTCACGTGTATACACTGCTGCTTCTCTTGGACATTTCTTGAAACCAATGTCCTTTAAAGAATTATTTAATTTAATATTCCAAGCTCGTGGTGCTTGACATAGTCCATATAATGCTTTTATTAGCTTGTAGACCTCGTTTTCAGCTCCTGGTCTCACGAAACCTTCAAGTTTTTCTACATATACTTCTTCGTTTAATTCACCATGAAAGAATGCTATCTTGACGTCGAGGTAATGAACAGTCTATCCTTCATGTGCAGCTAGTGCGAGTAGTAATCGAACAGTTTCGATTCTAGCTACTGGTGCGAATACTTCTTCATAGTCAATACCATGTATTTGTACGTATCCTTTTGCGACAAGGCGTGCTTTATATTTTGTTACTTCACCTTTCGCATCTTTCTTCAGCTTAAATACCCATTTCAAACCAATGGGCTTGTGTCCAGTAGGTAGATTGGTCAGTGTCCATGTTTTATTCTTTTCTATCGAATCTAACTCGTCTTTCATTGCCTTTTCCCATACATTATTTCCAGTCGCTTCTTTGTAATTCATTGGTTCTTCGTGAATCAACAGGAGTTCATTTCCATACATGTCAACTCCTTGAATTACAAAATCTCCATGCTCGTCCATGGCTGGAACTCTTTCATATATTTCCGCCAAATTACGTAGACCTTGAATTGGTGTGTCATCTACGTTAGGGTATATCTCTTCACTTTCAGTGTTTTCATTTACTGATTCATTTATCGAAAACACAGGAGATTCATCTTGACCTGGACTGGATGAGTTAAAGTCTATTGAGGGTGTACTTTGCTCTATTGACAGTGATCCTTGGCTTGGTGGGGTACTTGGGGTTTCTGGTTCATCGGGATTTTTCCCATAGGTCTCATCTTGATTATCAATGGTTGTGGTTAATTCTCCTTCAACCACAAACATTACCCATTCGGGTCCTTTATCGGCGTTTGTGGGATGATTCTTCTACTCCCATGCCTTGTTTTCTTCAAATTACACATCGCTGCTCACCATTACTTTATTTGTATTTGGGTTATATAACCTGATGTGAAAAACGGTCTATAAATACTTAACCTAACTTAGACAATCTAGTTTTAAATTTATAAATCTAGACTCTCCTAATGCTAGACCACTAGACAGGCAAGTGTACCTATCGACTGTAGTAAAACCTAATGAAGTCCGGATGTCGAACCCAAGGGACACTAGCGACAACTAACTAGACTCTGACTAATAACTTAAAAAACATTGATTTTATTGATTTTTTGTCTTTTTTTATTATTAAATATTAAATAATATAAAATAAATAATTCTTACTCTAAACTAGAAACGGACAAATAGAACTAGAACTCAAATAGGGGAAACAACTACCTAGGCAAGGAATCCTACTAGTCAACTCGTAAACTTTCGGAATTGGATTTATGAAGGGTACCGTATTCTAAAAATATGAAACTTAAGGAATAACTAAAGTATGCTAGATCACCTCCCGGTCTCACCAACAATACCTAAGAATCCTAAATATCATGTAAACTCAACGGTTAAATGGTTCGGATCACCTCCTGGTCTCACCCTACCTAACTATGCTAAGGTACCCAAAGATTAAATCACCTCCTGGTCTCTCTAATCACAAAACACCCTAAGGAGTAAAGGGGTATTTTTATTGAATTCAATTATAATTCGGATCTGTAAGAATCTAAAAGAATCTAGGGTAACTCACTCCCGTGCAATCACTACCCAAACCCGCAAAAGACCAAAACATACGACACTTAATTACCTCCCGGTCTCTCAAGTGACAGAATATAAAGTATCTCTAAACTCTCAATTACCGTTCCTATGGAATACGTTAACTATATACCATAAACTAGTTACAAACACACAGTAAGTAACCTAATATGAATCCATACATGAAAGACATTCACAAAGACGCATATGGAACAAAAACTGCTAATAAATTAATACCAAATACGCATATGCATCACAACCAAATAAAATAAAAACTTTACCAAAGCATGAACCAATCAATAAATAATCCAAAACCAAAAGTAAAACGAGTCTAAAAAGTATTCATCCAAACCCAGGCAGTCTAATAGTTTAGCCAATCATAATTACTGATGAAACAAAGATAAAAAATAAAGTGAGATTCATCTTAAAAAGAAATAAATATGATTGAGCTACTAGCCTATATGCTTTCTTTTTAATTCCTTGATGGTCGTGCTTGTTGACGTTCTAGGCTACCAGCTTGATCCTGTTCCAGCTTGGCAGTAGCCAAAATAAGGGGCGCCCCCTTAATAATTGTGGCGTCCAAAAAACCCATCGCACCAAATAGGGTTCTTTTATTTTTTATATTATGATGTGCCAATCTCCTTCGTTAACTTAATTTGATAGTCCGTTATATAAGCCCAGCTCAAAACCGGTTAGCCCTTGAGCTCACCAAAATTTCTTTGACTTTTGTTTCTTTCGTGTGGGCTCCAAGAGTTGTGAAACCAACATCAGCCGCCGTCACTATTAAAGTTTCTGTCAAAATTCCACTTAAACATAAATTTTAATATATTAATTATAATAATAATGTTATGCTTCGTAGCTTTCATTACTTAAGCCTCTTTATTATTATTATTATTATTATTATTATTATTATTATTATTATTATTCACTAACTGGTCTCAAGTTTAGTAAAAATACTTCATTTTAGCTCGTTATCTCTTCTATTCTTTTAACACAAAATATGAGCCAATTGAGACTATTTTTCTGATAAAAACCAACTCAAAAGTAATTTAAAGTGCAGAAAGTATCTATATATTTTATATATAATTTAGCCCATATCAAATATCCCCACACTTAAACTTTTTTCGTCCCTGAAAAAGTATTTTGCAATGGAATCAGAATTTGAAAAGATCTTTAAAACATATAGGTTATTTTTTAAGCACAGATTAACGCAAAAACTGCGATTGCCGATATTGTTGTCCACTTAAACCCAGCCACCAGCCTATCAAGCCCACAATTGCATTAAGCGTTTTAAGTTCAAAAACCACGGCTACACCTACCCCATCTCAGACAAAGAGAGCTAAAAAAAACTAGAGTCAAAGCAGAATGGTTTGAAAAATCACCATAAGCCAAGGACTCATTGATGGTACTAAGTAGACGCACTCGGTGAAATTCGATGGATGAATGGTCATGTGGAGGCCGTACGAGCTATTCCTAAATATTATTGGACTTTGTCCTATATATTCCCTAAAAAAATATTTATTGACTAAGAACCTTCGAGCCCCAATAGTGTATCCTTAGAGTCACTATCCCCTTGGTAACACGCAAACTCTAAGTCTCGCCTAGTACGTGTAACTTTGGCCTCTTTTTCTATTTTTGAGAATGCTTCTTTGGCATTTTTCATTACATAACTTTCTCATGGTCATTTGCTTTTCGGACCAACTTTTCGGAATACTTATAACTTTCATAACATACTTTTTTTTTTCTTTTTCTCTCTTTTTTTCTTTTTTTTATATCACCCTAAAGTATATAACTATTTCTAAGCTCATAAAAAGATGGACATGTGATGGTGTGCTGGTTTGAGTGCATCTAAGTCTTACCATCTCAAAGTTTATAGATTATGGTAATCCTCCCTAAGCATCGAAATTCAGTTTCACCGTTTTCAAATTATTATATATAAGAAAACTGCTAAAGAGGACTATCAAAACTAGTTGGGCGTACCGACACATCCCAAGCTTAGTGTGTTATCTTTTATTTAATCTCATATATAATAGTAGTTTTAAAAACCAATCTCAAATTTTCTATCATTTTCCATTATTTGAAAAAATTTTCGTTAAAATTTCGGGACAATTTTTTTTGAATTTTTTTTTAAACTTTTTTTTTATATTATAATTAATTTTTTAAAATTTTTGAATTTTTTTAAGACAAAAACGTAAGTTCAGTTTCCCATCCCCACACTTAAATGTCACATTGTCCTCAATGAGACAGGAAAAAGACAAATTAATACAAATTTAAATATAAGTAAAGTGGAACAGACTCCCCTAGTAAATATGACGATATTGCCTCGCAAGTTGTGTCCCATGCCCTCCAATTCGAACGAAAGCCTCATACTCCAGTGCTCTCTACCAATCTGTCACTTACAAAAGAAAGCGGCAATCAATAAACAAATGACCTCCCCACACTTGAATCAAACCATGTATCATCAATCATCCAATAGCATCTCTGAAGCAAGCTGAAAGCAAACCAAGAAACAGCCAGCAAAAGAAATCAAGAAACCCAAAAAAATAAAAATAAAATAAAAGCAATACTACCGGGTTGCCTCCCGGGAAGCGCTAAGTTTACAGAAGAGTCTTCAGCCAGACTCGCTCCCGAAATTTCAATCAGGAGGCTTTTCTTTTATCCAACCCCAGTCTAACCCATTTAATTCCACCCGTCCAACATATATAATTAGATAACACATAGTGAAACTAAAAAGTAATCTAAAACATTCAAACGGGTCAAACCACCAATACTTAAACTTACCTGGACCAAACCTAATACGTGACATATAATTAGGAAAATGGTTATTCTTACATTTCAGTGTTGCCCTATAACTCTTAATGTTCCATTTCTGAACCCTCAAAATGTGATGATCCACGCATTTTCTCACCATATTCTGTGGCTTTGTCGATTTCTGTGTCGATCCACTATCTAGTTCCTCCACAGACATGCTAACCTTCATATGCTTTGGCGACTCAACTACCACCATATTCTGATCCTCCTCCTTTGCCACTTCCTCTTCCTTTTCTTCTTCTGGTGACGTTTTGATCTCCATTGTTGGCTTCCTCATGATTAGTGTTTCTAAATATATAAGATCGCCAACATGGTCAAATTCTTCATGTTCTTCAAAAACTGGTAAACCCACTAACTCATCACCAAACTCATCCTCCCAAGATGGTACATGCTCCTCCTCTTCTCATCTTCCATCTGGTCAAGTGGCTCCACAACGACATCTTCACTCGAATTCGTGTAATCAGGTAGGTCCAACTCCATCTCTTCTATCACACCCTCATCATCATTATTCCAGAATTCATCATTTCATCATCTGTTTCATAGACGGCTTCCTGCTCCTTGTAAGAAAAACTCTCAATTCTAGCACTTATCTCTTCTAACCTAGCTTCGAGTTCCTCTATCTTACGGAGTCTCTCTATCAATCAACTTATCAAGCCTGGCTTCCAATTCCTTAATCTTTTGGAATCTTTCACGTTCCTCTTGTTCGGCTCTTTCCAACATCATCTCTTTCCAACGTCTTCTATATAAAATACTCCTAAACTGACTCGATCTATTAAACATATTAACTAGACTCGATAAAATAAAACACAAACTAAATTATCCTAAACACGACTAGACACACTTAATCTAAGACACAGACTCACAAGACACACCACAAATCAAGACACAAAAAACCAATTAATCAATTAAGTTCAATCAACGCTAGTTTCGATATCACCTAAGTATCCTCGGCAACGGCGCCAAAAACTTGATGTGCAAAATGGTCTATAAAAACTTAACCTAACTTAGAAACTCTAGTTTTAAATTTATAAATCTAGACTCTCCTAACGCTAGACCACTAGACAAGAAAGTGTACCTATCGACTATAGTAAATCCTAATGAAGTCCGGATGTCGAACCCAAAGGACAATAGCGACACCTAAACTAGACTCTGACTAATAACTTAAAAAACATTGATTTATTGATTTTTTGTCTTTTTTATTATTAAATATTAAATAATATAAAATAAATAATACTTACTCTAAACTAAAAACGGACAAACAGAACTAGAACTCAAATAGGGGAAACAACTACCTAGGCAAAGAATCCTACTAGTCAACTCGTAAACTTTCGAATTGGATTTATGAAGGGTACCGTATTCTAAAAATATGAAACTTATGGAATAACTAAAGTATGCTAGATCACCTCCCGGTCTCACCAACAATACCTAAGAACCCTAAATATCTTGTAAACTCAACGATTAAATAGTTCGGATCACCTCCCGGTCTCACCTTACCTAACTATGCTAAGGTACCCAAAGATTAAATCACCTCCTGGTCTCTCTAATCACAAAACACCCTAAGGAATAAAGGGGTATTTTTATTGAATTCAATTATAATTCGGATCTGTAAGAATCTAAAGGAATCTAGGGTAACTCACTCCCGTGCAATCACTACCCCAAACCCGCAAAAGACCAAAACATACGACACTTAATTACCTCCCGGTCTCTCAAGTGGCAGAATATAAAGTATCTCTAAACTCTCAATTACCGTTCCTATGGAATACGTTAACTATATACCATAAACTAGTTACAAACACACAGTAAGTAACCTAATATGAATCCATACATGAAAGATATTCACAAAGACGCATATGGAACAAAAACTGCTAATAAATTAATACCAAATACGCATATGCATCACAACCAAATAAAATAAAAACTTTACCAAAGCATGAACCAATCAATAAATAATCCAAAACCAAAAGTAAAACGAGTCTAAAAAGTATTTATCCAAACCCAGGCAGTCTAATAGTTTAGCCAATCATAATTACTGATGAAACAAAGATAAAAAATAAAGTGAGGTTCATCTTAAAAAGAAATAAATATGATTGAGCTACTAGCCTATATGCTTTCTTTTTAATTCCTTGATGGTCGTGCTTGTTGACGTTCTAGGCTACCAGCTTGATCCTGTTCCAGCTTGGCAGTAGCCAAAATAAGGGGCGCCCCCTTAATAATTGTGGCGTCCAAAAAACCCATCGCACCAAATAGGGTTCTTTTATTTTTTATATTATGATGTGCCAATCTCCTTCGTTAACTTAATTTGATAGTCCGTTATATAAGCCCAGCTCAAAACCGGTTAGCCCTTGAGCTCACCAAAATTTCTTTGACTTTTGTTTCTTCGTGTGGGCTCCAAGAGTTGTGAAACCAACATCAGCCGCCGTCACTATTAAAGTTTCTGTCAAAATTCCACTTAAACATAAATTTTAATATATTAATTATAATAATAATGTTATGCTTCGTAGCTTTCATTACTTAAGCCTCTTTATTATTATTATTATTATTGTTATTATTATAACTATTATTATTATTATTCACTAACTGGTCTCAAGTTTAGTAAAAATACTTCATTTTAGCTCGTTATCTCTTCTATTCTTTTAACACAAAATATTAGCCAATTGAGACTATTTTTTTGATAAAAACCAACTCAAAAGTAATTTAAAGTGAAGAAAGTATCTATATATTTTATATATAATTTAACCCATATCATAACCGATGTGCTTTACTTCCTGGTTCGGTACCCCAATAAATGTTCTTTCACTTCGATCATCAAGTTTCCTTAAATTTACTGCAGATATCTTCGCGTGAGCCACACAGCCGAACACTCTCAAGTGTTTCAAATTTGGCTTTCGCCCTGACATTCTTCATATGGTGTTATGTTATCGAGGGCCTTTGTTGGTGTGGGATTTATAGCACATACACCGTATGTCTCACTCCTTCACCCCAAAAGTTTTATGGGACATTCATACCTTTTAGTAGGCACCGTGTAGTTCCGATCACGGTTCTGTTCTTACGTTCTACCACTCCATTCTGTTGTGGAGTGTAAAGGGTTGTGAGTTGTCGTAGTATACCATTTCTTTTACAAAATGTCTTGAACTCTTTCGAGGTAAACTCTCCTCCTCAGTCGGTTCTTAAGGTCTTAATCTTATGACCTGTTTCAACTTCAACTACTTCTTTGAACTTAACAAAAAAGTTCAATGCTTCATCCTTAGACTTTATGATATATGCCCACATATATCGAGAGTAATCATCCACCAATAAAAACACATATTTGTTACCGGATTGTGTTGTTGGTGAGATTGGGCCACATAGGTCGCCGTAGACTAATTCGAGCGGTCGCTTTGCTCGAAATTGTGTTTGAGCTGGAAATGAGTGTCGTGTTTTTTTTTCCAGATAGACATATATCACATACTTGTGGCTGATGGGTAAAATCTGGCACCCCCTTGGCCATATTTTTCTTAACAATCATTTTAACGAACTCGAATCCAATGTGTCCGAGTCTTGCATGCCACAATATTGACGTCTCGTTTGCTTTTGTAAAGAAAACACATTGATTTTCCCATATCAAGCTTTACTTTGTAGAGACGATTTTGTGATATTTCCACCTTCATCAGAAGATCACCAGAGTCATCATATATCCATAAAAACTCGTTCTTTATTCGTATATCACACCCATTTTCAGTAGCTTGTCCTAAGCTCAAAATGTTATTTCGAAGATCGGGTATGTAATATACGTCGGTGATCATCTTTTCTTCACCATTATTGCAATTTACTCGTATTGAGCCTTTCCCTCTTATCTTCATGTGCGAGCCGTCTCCGAATTTTACTTCTCCATTGATGTCTTCATTTAATTCAGAGAAATGAGATTTAATCCCTGTCATATGGTTGCTTGCTCCGTTGTCTAAATACCATATATCTTTATTACTTAGCTCGGTTTCGGATCTTCTTGGTGTTATCTTTCTTCATTGAGGAAAATTGCATCTTCCTGTTTGGAGCTACAGCTAGCTAACAAGAGAGTTTTTATTACTTGTTCAGTTTGAACAATATTGGCTTCTTCTTTATTCTTGGACTTTTGACACTCAGATGCGTAATGACCAAGTTCATTACATTGGTAACACTTTATTTGACTTTTGTCTTTATACTTTGACTGGTCCTTCCGATCATTTGACGATGATCCTTGACCTCCACGGTCTTGTCTAAATGGCTTTCCATGCCCACGGCCCTTGTAATTATTACGATTTTGTCCTTGCTTAGGACGATGACCAACTTGTTGTTTATACTTTCCTTGCGAGCGAGTAAACAATAGTTTACTATCCTTCATACTCGAATCTTCTTTTCCTTTGATTCGTTCTTCATATGCTTTAAGTCTCCTATGGCTTCTTCCAACTTCATGTTGTCAACATCGTAGCATTGTTCGATTGTTGCAACGATATGAATAAAACGATCTGGCATGGAGTCAAGGAGTTTCCTGACCATGTCAGATTCATCAATTGTTGCGCCAAGAGTTACGGCATTGGAGACTAGCCCGTTTAATTTTCCCGAGAAATCATCGATGGTTTCTCCATCTTTCATCTTTAATGACTCAAACTCAGCCCTTAGAGTTGAGAGTCGTGCCTTTTTTACTCTTTCGACACCCATATTCCTTACTTGGATTGCTTTCCATATTTCTGTAGCTTTCGTATATTGAGCTACTTGTAGTACCACGTCTTCTGGCAGTGCTTGATAAAGGTAGGCTATTGCCATATTGTTCCTTTTTTGGTCAACAACTTTTCCTTTTTTCTGGTTCAATGGCCTCCCATAATCCATGAACATTAAAAATTGCTTTAATTTTTACCGCCCATATTGTATAGTTCGTGAATTTAATATGGGACATTGAAACGATAACGACGTGTTATCCCTTGGTGGTTGGGTTGGCTATTCTCACTTGTCGAGGTTTCTTGTCCGTCTGACATCGTGCGATATTTTCTTTAATCGCTATAAACGGGTCGGCTTGTTATCGGTTCTTCGATGCAAAATTCAAACTAAACAAAACTTTCCCTTTAAGATTTTCAAGTAATTTTAAATTTCCAAATTTTGAAAACTAAAATTTCTTCAATATCTTAAAAAAATTTTACGTTGTTTTGTTTTTTGTTTTTATTGAAAATTAAACAAAATTATTTTGTTTAATAAAAGCCTTTTGACTTTTCCTTTTCTCACACACGTTTCCACAAAGAACACACAGGGACTCCGTCCTTTTCTTTTCTCCTTCACAGGCGATGTACTACGCCGTTTCTTCTCTGGTTCCACAAGCCTCTATCTCCGGCTTAAAGGCTCGCTCATATAGCGGTTATACCCTCGTCCTTTTGATTCAACCACACACGGTTTTGATGGTGTTAGCAGCAAACTTTAACCTTAATTTATCTTCAGGGCTAGACGATCTG
>NW_027506234.1:0-30000 GCF_021521415.1 Bidens hawaiensis
ATTTCAACTTTAGAGAACACAATATCAACCTTTTCGACATTATCACCTTGATCATCATCATTGTTATCATCATCATCATCAGCAGCACTTTCATCAACTTCTGTATCATCATCATTTTCCGTTGAGTCATCAAGTGCATCTATTCTTGGATCATTCAAATTTGGTTCAACATCTGGCATAACCATCTGTAAAGGAATAGCCACCACAAGGCTTTCTTGTTCATTGGGGCTTTCAACAACATATTCTGGTTCATCATTCTTTTTAGCCCTTTTTGTTGATTTTTCTTCATCAATTCGCTCATCAACCTTCCTCTTTCTAGAATAAGTCATTCCAAATTTCTTTTGAGGTGGTGAATCATAGCTCCACATGTTTGGAGGATTTTTCTCAAACTCCTTCACTAGTTGTTTTATCCACTGTTTTGAAGCAGTTCTTATCACTGATTCTCCAGCCTTTTAAGGCACTATCTGTGTATCAGTTGATTGAATAGGTGGTTGTTGAAACTGTTATATCACCGTAGCAACAGTTTTGTCAAATTCTTATGCTTGCTTCATCTTTATCAATGCCTCAATCACCTTTTGATTTGCATCTCCTTCTTCATCAAGATTTTTGGCAATCTTGGCTTGTTCAATCAATGTTTGTTGCTCAGCAAGCTCTTCTTTTGTCATGGTTTGGGCAATGAATTCCCTCTCCAATGTTTCATTTACAATATTTTTTAGTCTCTTGAAAGCCTGAGCATTTTAATCTTCATCATCCTTAACATTTTTCTCCTATGTGACAACAGGCTCTTCTTCAGTCTCAACTTTTGCTTTACCCTTCTCCATCATTCTCTTCATTTCTTTTTCTTTTTCAGAGGGGAAATTGCCAATATTATCCAATAAATCTTCCATCTCTTGTCATTCTCAAACTTCTTGGAACTTTCTTCTTGAGTTTCTTGTCTTGTTAAAATTTGTTCCTCAGTTGCAACATCCTTAATCATTACATCTATCAAAACATCAGTAGCAACAGCATCGGTTGCTATGGCTTCAGATGTTACCACATTATCAGTGGTTTGATTTTCCATTTCAGCATCATTCTCTTTTTCCTTCCATGACAAAACATCATCAAAGTCTCCATAAAGGGTATTCAAGACCTCATTATCAACATCATAGTTCTGTTCATCATCACCATATTTATCACCCTCATAGTCTTCATCAAAAACCATTCTCTCATCACTATCCTCATCCTCACTATCACCATATGTATTCAAGATACTTTTCAATCCATCAGTCTCAACCTTCACTTCTACATCCACCATCTCTTCATCTTCATTCATAACAGCATCAGCAACAGTGACCATAATTCTCTCCCTTTTTTGGGGCAGCTGAGGTCTTCTCAACTTCTGCCTCAAGGGTTTGAATTTTCAGAAGAGCTTGGGCTAGCTGTTCTTTCAAATCACCATTTTCTTTCTTCAGCTCAGCATTTTCTCCTCTTAATTACACTACAAAAAAGATTAGTATCTAGGACTGAATAAATAGTCTCAGATATTTCTCAGTGAGTACCTAATGGCTATCGAGGACTGATTTGCTAGTCCCCAGCCAGTGACGGATACCTAGTCATAAATGGTGGTTTTAGAAACTAAAAATCAGTCCCCATTGCATAGCACAAGCTTGGACTGACAATCAGTCTCCGATGCATAAAAGTTCAGTCCCTCATTTGTCTCTCAAAACCAGGCCATTTCAGTTCCCAATACATTTTTTCAAAGACTACAAATCAATCTTGAATACTAGAACTTTTCAGTCCCTAATGTATAAATTTAAGGACTGAAATTCAATCCTCTAAACATAACTATATTGTCTCGAATGCATTTCGTTAGATTTGTGATTCCTTAACAAATCACTCTCCAATACTATGTTTTAAAGACCATTAAATAGTCAATTAGGGACTAGAAACTAATTGCTTATATCATGTCCTTTTAATCACGAATAAGCTTCCAGAATTCTAAAAGTCTGTCTTTGATAACAAAAAAAAAAAAAAAATTCAGCCACCAATTTGTTTATAAAGTCTACAAATTGATCTTTGATAATATGTAACTCATACGAGGAACAAAACAATAAATATTAATTAGCAAAACATAACAAAATAAACATCCATATTTCCGAAACCTAAAACAATAAATATCCAACTGGACCTAAAACTACAAATATGAATATTATCCATGTTGAAGTGCTTCATTTCTCATAATTCTCTCTAGTGTAGTTATTTCTATGTTTTCCTCAACATATTGTGTGTAAATTCCTGAAAAACATAACAAGTTACAACATGATATCTATACAAATATAACATATGATCATGAAAAGGGAACATGCTGAATCAAGTGAAAGCATATACCAACAAGAGAATATGAGGTGGCTTGAATAGAATCTCAACATGCTTTGGAATGGTCTTCTCATCAATAATATCCTCAACATCTTCCTTAGTAACTTGAAATATATAAATTACATAATCTGGAAACAATGAGAACAGTAACAATAGAATATGGCAACTAGCATACACTCCATAGCAATAAATAAATAAATAAATAAAAACAAAAAAATAAGGTTATTCTAAAGTGGTTTGCATGAAGTCAATATGCTTTATAAAAGAGTAATGGTAATCAGTAACTAGTGTTTATTTTGACATATTATGTGTTAGCAATTAGAAAATATTGAAATGGAATCGTCTACATATACATCATGCATCAATATCATTTAATATAAATAACCAAATCATAAATTAGATTACTTACAAGTAACTATTAGGTGTGTTCTGTACCAAACTTCTTCAGATCCTAATTTAACTTGCAAATGTGGCCATATATATCTGCATAAACTATTATCATTGTACAAAATGCTACGTCTCTAGGTAAAAGATGACATAAGATATGCCATGGTAACCCTATAATAATATAAAACATGAACACATCGATGCCCTTCAATAAACTTATACTTTAGGGATGTGCTCGTGATCATAAACACTTATTAACTGAACCATAGCCAAAAATCAACAAAATCAAATTGAACAAACAGATTTAACCAGTTCAGTTTTATATTTCTTGATGACGGGTATTTTTGGTTTTAAATTTCTTGCTAACGGGTATTTTTTGTTCAGTTTCAATTAAGCACATATACAAAACCGATTTAGCAGTCCAACCTAATTCAGCTGAACGACCCACGTTAGCTAAACAAGCAGACTTAACCAAACAGGACTGCTTTAGCTCTTTCATTTTAACAAATTTAATATCCAACTCATTTTGAACATTGAGATTTAAATCCTCGAGACCATTTTTTGAACACTTTAATCACCTTATTTTATAAATTTTAATTTAAACAACATAATGCTAGACCTAAGTATGCCGACCTAAGTATGCCGACATAAGCCACTTATATCTAAAACAAGAGATGTGATGAAATCCATGTATCATTTGATGAAAAACATATACTTATCTAATTTCTTAGAAACTCTGTGATAAAAGATGGGTTTGGATCTGTAAGTAGAAGTTAAATCAAAAGTCAATAATATACAAAATAGAAAACTAAATAATAACAACTAAATCAAAAGTCAATAATATACATAATAGAAAACTAAATAATACAGAATATACAAAAATGTTAACGTAACAGAAAGAATTGACAAGAAATTAAAAGCTCAAATAATATGTTTTCAAATTAAAGATTACATATTATCGAACACCTGGTGTGCTCCCACGTGATGCTTCAGTTAAAGGTTATACCCTTAATAAAAAAGCAAATACATTTAACATAAGTCATAAAATGATGTCACTTGCATATGACAAAAGAAGCAATGCCAACCCAAGAACACAAACTTCTAAACAGTTAATCCGAAAAAAATAAGACTAATAGTGTGAAATCTAAAGTTAACGATAAGCAACACTAAAAAGGTGAAACAAATCATGTGTTAATTTACCTTTCAGAGTGAAAAGGGAAAGAAGGGATTAATGAGGAGAACGATCGGAAGGGTTGCAGAGACATTAAGGTGCTGTTTGTTTTTGCAGACATAAACTGTCTGTAAGCTGATTTCATCTGTTTTTATGTCTGCAGCTGAAGATGTGGTCTGAAGCTCTGTAAGCTGAAAAAATAAGACTGTTTGTTTTTATAAGTTGATACTGTCTGCATAAACAACCAGACAATCAAACTCTAAAATACACACTTATAGCACATCTGGTACACTAGAATCTATCTACTGATTACAACAATCATAAAGACTAAAACTGGAAAACAAACGGATTCAAGAATCAAAACCCTAAATTAACAGAAGATGAACAAAATTGATGTTTGAGAGAGAAACTGAACGGATTGTATGAATCACGATAAAACTTCTCGACTCTTTCAATTTATATAAGCAGACCAAATCAGCCCAAAACACAACCACCAGAACGAGGTGGTCGAACGGCGGTGGTCGAACGGTTTAATGATGAAGCAGCGGGGGGTCGACGGAGGTGGTCGAACGGTGGTTATGGCGGCGGTATGGCGACCGAACCAAGGGAGAGAGCATGAGGCGGTATGGCGGTGGTTATGGCGACCAGAACCAAGGGAGAGAGGAAGAGAAGGAGTGTACCTGGAGGAGCAGAGGCGGGTGGCGATGGCTGCCGGCGAGTGGAGGAGCGACGGAGGCGGTGGCTAGGGTTGGAAGGGCTGGACGACCGGTTGTGGAGGATGAAGACGTTTGAAGCATGTTTCAATAGCTTTTGTTTTAAGAAGTTATAAGCTGTTTGCAGATCTTATTCTTTTAAAAAAACAAACTGTCTTCACAGCTGATTGTCTGCGCGCCTGCAGACATTACTCTCCTGAAGATGTTTGAAGCAAAAACAAACAACACCTAAGAAGATGAGTGCTATCTAATTTGATGCCTAATGGGGGGGTGGGGGATGGTCAAATTGATTTAGAAATGGGTGGGAGCTTCAAAATAAAAATTAAAGGAGGGAAGCGGGAAGGTGAAATTTATTTAAGATTTTTTGGAGGGTAATTAAATTAAGATGGAAACTAAAATAACTTTTTAATGCCTTTATATCAAAATAATAAACACTTTAGTTATAAATTTACGAAAATTAAAACTAAGACTTATATAACATAAAAGATTACATTTTTATAAAAATATCAATATTTTATGTAAGTTTCAAGTGATATGTATAAATTCTTATAATTTAGACTTTGATACTACTGAATCAAATGCTCTTTGATTGATAAATTATCTACACAAAGTATTACTTCTATTTTTAACCAGTTATTTTAATTATGATAAAGAGCATAATTGATCATTATTGATCAATATTAACCATGGTTGACCTAAATGATTATATTTGATGATGCATGTATATTAACGAGTAATAATGTGTACCTTATGCATCATGCACATTTACCGTATTGTTGGTCCTCGTAACCATGATTAACAAGGTGAACTAAACTCGACAAGACTCGAGCTCCGCTTATTTTGACTTACGAGAGCTTGGGCTCAGGCTCAGATTGTTTAGAACTTTGTTGAAAGCACAAGCTCGGCTCGTGATTTGTATCTTCAAGCTCAGCTCATTTATGTATTCTAAGTTGAAGTATATATGTTTTTAATTATTTTTATATATTTTGAAAATAAGATGTTTTGAAATAGTCCGTTCATGTTCCTTTAATATACAAAAGGGGTTTTGTATGTGAAACACTTGGAAAACTAAATATTAGTCCCTAATAGAATTCCTCGAAACATAGTTGTAGGCATCGATTATTGGAGACTAAAATATCAGTCTCTACTTTTTCTACAAAAAGCTTTGAATTCTAAATATGAGTACTGAAAAAGGTCACTCGCTTAAATTTTGACACTGTTTTTCAGACTCTATTACTTTTTTTGTATTATGTATAATTTACATAGAATATTTAGAGACTGAAAATCAGTTATTGATAATTTCATATATAAAAGGCATTTTAAAGACTAAATATTGGTCTCTAATTATATTTGTTTTGCCAATGTTAAGAACTAATTTCCAGTCACTAATATGCTCTTTCCACGTTAGAGACTGAAAATTAGTCGCCATACATTTGCGTCTTTTTCATTACATATTGGGGACTATGATTCAGTCGCTAATATTTTTCCCTCCAAAACCTTATCTTTCCTAAACAAATCTGAGGCTGAAATTTAGTCTCTAATAAGGTGTCAGGACATTAGCAACTGATTATCAGTGACGAACATTAGTCACGTAATAATCAGTCCCTGATATTATTAGTGACTGAAAAGTAAGTCCCTGATACTAAGTATTTGAGACTAATACATCAGTCCCTAATAGTTTAGTCTTTAATGGTCACTTTTTTTGTAACTCCACATTTTCACATATCAATTCAAGATTTCTTTTGAAAACATAATGACCATGGGGAGGGTATTAGGTGGTGAGCAAGAGAAAGGATCAGGCATAGGATTGGTGGGTGGATTTATAGTTTGGGATTGTGGAAGGATTGGGTCAGTGGGAGGGCTTGGGTCCTCAAAACTGTTTTCACTAGTTGATGGCGAAGGATTGATGTTTTGGTCTAAAGGTGTTCTGGTATGGGTTATTGTGAATGTTGGTTGGTTGAGTTGGTCTAATGTTTAGGAATGTGTTGGGGATACAATTGGTGTGGATGGGAAAGTTTGTAAGTGTGTGGGAAGTGTTTCTGGAATATAGCGTTCATGTATTGTATGGCTTAAGTCTTGGGTAAAGGTTTGGCTTAAGGGTTGGGATGTAGTTTGGTCAATGGTTTGAGGTGGGCTTTGCTTTAAAGTTTCAAGTGGGCTTTGGTTATGTGTGGGTGGTGGTGAAAAAGGCGGTGTGGTTGGTGGGGTAGGGATAGGTGTTGGTGGTGGTGTGGGTAAATGTTGATCCTCCCACTGAACTTGTGCAATATCAGCAAAATATCCTCCATCTCCCATGTCATCTCCATCTCCTCCAATATCTCCTTCTCCTCCATCAACTCCATCCGACTCAACATTTGATTCTTTCTCATCTTCCTCCTCTGAGGTTAACTCAGGAACCGGCATAATTTCAGCAGCATGGTTAACCAACCATGGTAACAAATCAAACTCAACATTTGGATTGAATCTGCTTGCGCTAGCTAGATTAGCAATTCTTTTATAGATGATATTAGGATTCTGATGCAAATGTATTGTTCCCAGAGTTGGCATATCTTGCAATTCATGATTGAAGATAATTTGAAGGAATCTGGGATATCCTAAGAACTTTTCTTTGTTTGGCTTCCTCAACATTCTCACCATTCCTTCGAAAATCATTCTTGAGAAGTTAAACGGAAGATCATAAACAACAGAAACTGTAGCATTGGCTAAGTCACGACTCATGAGAGTCCAAGATCCCTTCCGAGGGGCAAAGCCCTGAATGATGTGGTGAATCAAAAACCTATAGAGGTTTGGGAACATGCCTTTCTGGAACTGTCCTTTTTTTACATTCCCTTGATAACCCATAGTTTGTGTAAAAATCTTCAACAGATGGTCAGTAGTGAATTTTATTGGGTTGTGGTCATCATCATGTAGTTGTAAGCATGTTCGGATTCTCCTAGTAATTCTGATCTCTTGTGTGGCCACGGTAGCTTCCAGACGCCTACCGTTTAGATCATCATATAATGTTGCTGAGTGCCAGAAATCTAAAATGGGATTTCGATAAAGAACAGGGCACTCTATTAATGCAAATATGAAATTTGATCTTTGTAGCTATCTTATCATATATGCCACCTCTTCATTATCTGGAGTAACTTGTAACAAAGCATACATGTTGTGCTTGTGCTCAAACGGGTATGTCTGTTCATCATCCGCCGTATATGTTCAAACAAATAAACACATTCAAAGAAAAAATGTCATAAAGTTCATAGCTTCAAATAGTTTTAGGTTATAATTTGAAGAAGAAAAAAAGAAAAGAAGAAATTTCTTTAAGAACCTGAGCTTCGACAAATTTATAACCTACACAAGAAACATAAACTTAGTAAAAATGAATATTTAATGCACATAATCACTTAATCATTGCCGGAAAACACCTAATTGATGCTTACCGAGTCGGATTGTGTGGGCTGGTAAATTAGGATTAGGAGATTGAAAGTGGTAAGAGTTAAGTCGGTTGATATTTTGAAACGAGAGCGAAAGTGGAAGGAAAGAGAGATGAAAATGTGAAAAATTCTCTAACTCCCTCTCTTATACCTTTTTGAAAGTGAGTTTTAAATGCATTTTGTCATTTAGTGAGTAAATAGCTGTCAAACAGTAACATTATCCAATTAAATATATTCTCATTTTAAACCTTACTCGATAAAGTTCATTTACCAAACCTTGCTCGGTAAAGTGAGCTTTTACAAAGCTTCCTAGGCATATTCCACTTTCACAAAGCTTGCTCGTTCCAGATTTATTTTAAAATTTATAAAGTATTTTAGAAATAAAGCTAAGTAAATAAAATGAAGGAAGCTTACTCAAAATACAAGATTGCTCGAGACATAAATCAAAAGACATATTATCAATTATACAAATCATCAAATAGGAAACCTTGCTAGGAATCAAATAAGAATCACAAAAATATCTTAGTCCTATTTCTAAATATTAACCTTGCTCGAATTGGTAAATAATCATAAACCTTACCCGAAAATGTCATAAATAGTTAACAGATACTCAATCAAGTATACTTAGAAGCAATGTATGCTTGACATACTTCAAGAATACAAAGTGTGCTAGAGAAGACCTCTAAACTCAAAGTGTACTCGAAAAGCAAAGTTTTTGAAATAACCAAGTATGTTAAGAGAACACTTGAAAATTTTCAAAGTGTGCTCGAAACATAAAGTGTGCTCAGAAAACTAAGTTTGCCCGAAAACACTTGTAATTTCAAAGAATCACATTTATAATCATTAACTATGCTAGACAAATACTTATTACAGTTAAAACATCAAAGTTTACCCAAAACAAGTATGCAAAAACATATACACAAGTAACACATAATTATTAAGGGTGCTTGAATTTAAAGTGTATCGATAATATAAGACAAATTCACTTACACACTCACAATCACAAAGCTTGCTAGAATGAATTCAAACAATAAAAAAAAACACGTAAGTGTGCTAGAAAGTCTAAAGAAATTAAAGCTTGCTAGAACTAACATATTCAATCACAAAGCCTGCTAGAATGACCTAAACACCCTATAAAATAGTTAAGTTTGCTAGAAAGTTTAGAAATCAACAAAGCTTGCTAGTGATCAGTGCATAATCAAACATGTCAAATAGCTTGCTAGAAACAGTTGTACTTTCATTTAAAACAACAAGGTATGCTAGAAAGTATAAACTATATAAAAGCTTGCTCGAAGTATCATATTCAATTACAAACCTTGCTAGAAAATTTAAATATTCAGGAAAATAGTAAACTCTACTCGAAAATGGTAAAAACTTCAAAGCATGCTCGAAAAGGATAAACATAAACCAAAATGTCTAAGTTTGCTCAAAAAGGTTATAAACATCAAACCTTACTCGAAAAAATCATATTCAGACCATTTGAAGGTAAAATTCAACTCTTTTTGACTTAAACCAACTGTCAAACATAAGTATCTCTTTAGATCATTGTTTAAGAGCAAATGGTGCATTAAGAGATCAAATTTCAGTTAACTTTCCTTTCAAAACATTTTCATTCTTTTTTTAAAAATATCTCAATCATGGGATCATATTGACTAAGTAACTTTCTTAATACTTCATTCTCAGCATTATTATGACAGTATAAATAGGTTATCAGCATGTCTAGACTTAGCATGAATTTAATTTCCTTGGTGATATTATTAAGGTTCAATTTAAAATGCATAATACTCAATGGATAACATATATTACTTTTTGATGCTCCATATCTATTCTCAAGGCTTATTTGGCTTTCTCCAGATCACCCCGATTTGACTTTGACCAACTGATATTTGGTAAAAACTTTTTAATGACAGAACTTATGATTTTTTTTTATCATAAGGTTGTGAACATATAACAACATTTTGTTGTTTAAAAGCATCTTGTTCACTTGTGTTCTTTGTCATATTAATATAAATACTTCATTTTGGGAACCAAATACCAACGGGCTCGTGTATGACTGGATAATCACTTTTCTGCCTATCATTTGGAAAGATTTATCTTGGAACATGCATAGACAACAATGTTACTACACATTAGGCTTAGCAGTTTCTTTATGTGTTATATCACTTTAAATTTTACACATCATGGGAAAGCAACCATACATGTTAATGACTGTACTAAGTGTCTTTTTAGCTTTTAAATCAATATGATTGGCTAAGTACTCAATGTACTATCATTTCCCAATATAGAAAAACTCATTTTAGCAACTCAGTCACCCTAATCACTCTTAGTTGTTAGGTAAATGGCTATCCTGTTTGGCCATAGGTGGTTAGCAGGACCAAACATATATGAGAATACATGTCATTTCAACATAGAGTTATCAGTATAATTTTAAGTGAAAGAATAAAATCACATCACAATTTCCCCGAATGCTTTTAGTCTTTAGGTTAATGGCTATCCTTTGAATCTTTGAATAGATGACAGGACCAAACATATACAAGTATATGTCCTTCCAACTTGAATAATCGACATAATTTTAAGAAAAAGTAACCTTTTTGAGTCTTTTCATTGAAAAATCCTTTTAAGATTCTATAAAGCTTTGAACTGAATAATCTTATGTCTCTTCACCATTAAACAACTTGCTCTGTTTTATCAAAAAATGTTTTGATCAGAAAATTTCTTAAAAGTTTTCATTTGAGCATATCTTTTTGACACAAAAACACATTTTGACACAAACACAAGTGTAGCATATTCAAATCATAATCATTAATGACATCATTAAAATAAGCAGACTTCACAGAAAGCATAATCTAACAAATCCTAACAACCTCATCAGATAAGATTACACACAAATCAAACACTTAATCATGACATCAGATAAGCATACATTCAAGTATATCAAATAAAAAACACTTATCATGACATCATATAAGTCAACTGATAAACAAGCATAGGCATCAACGACACCTAAGTTGCATAGATAATCAATTAAGCACTTATGAGTTAACATCAAACATTAGCATATTCAAACACACAGAACAATGACTTAGACCCTTTATCAAAATAGTCAATTAGCACATAGAGGCACAAATCATTAATCAGACTTCATCAGAGTTGGTCATTCCCAAGGCTTTCAAAAGAAAGTTGAACTTGGTTCTATCAAGTGGTTTTGTGAATTAGTCAGCCAAATTATCACTTGTATCAACTCTTTTCATTTCAATTAGACCTTTTTCATTACAGTCCCTGATGAAATGATGTCTGATTTCAATGTGCTTGGTCTTAGAATGTTGGACTGGATTCTTAACAATAAAATATGCAACAGTATTATCAATGAAAATAGGAGTGTTCAAGAAATGCAAACCGTAATCCAGCATTTGATTCTGAATCCAAAGAACTTGTGCACATCAGCCAGACGTAACAATATACTCAGCTTCAGCAGTTGAGATAGACATTGTGGTTTGCTTCTTGCACTGCCAAGACACTTGACTATCTCCCAAAAATTGACATCCACCAGAGGTTGACTTCCTGCTCATGTTGCACCCATCATAGTCACTGTCAGTATAAGCAATCAGATCGAAGGATTGGTTCTTTGGGTACCAAATCATGTTTTCCCTTCAAGTATCTAAAAATCCACTTGACTGTTGTCATGTGAGAAATCTTAGGACTTGACTGAAATCTTGCACACACACATACAACAAACATTATATCAGGTCTTGAAGTAGTAAGATACATCAAGGATACAATTTTGGCTCTGTATTCATGTTCATCTACAGGCTCCCCCTTTTCATCTGCTATCATTTTCTCATGAGTGTCCATGGGTGTTGAAGCAGTTTTGAAATCTTGACACTTGAACTTGTTCAAAATGTCTTGTACATACTTAGATTGGCGTATGAAGATGCCATCAGCCTTTTGTATAACTTGCAATCCAAGAAAGAAGTTCATTTCTTCCATTGAGCTCATTTAGTACTTTGATTTCATCACTTCTTCAAATTCATGGGACATTTGTTCATTTGTTGAACCAAAAATTATATCATCCACATAGACTTGTAATAGAAGAAAATCTCTTCTTCTTTTCTTGTAAAAGAGGGTCTTGTTAATAGTTCCTCTTGAGAAACCATTATCAAGTAAGTGGTTAGATAACTCATCATACCAAGCTCTTGGAGCTTGATTTCGTCCATACAAAGCTTTGTTTAACTTGTAAACTCTGTTGGGATAATCAGGGTCCTCAAATCCTAGTGGCTGAGTCACATACACTTCATCTTCTATTTTACCATTTAAGAAAGCAGATTTGACATCTAACTGGAATACCTTTATATTCTTTGAGGCAGCATATGCTAAGAAAATTCTTATTGCTACAAGTCTTGCTACATGAGCAAATACTTCCTCAAATTTTATTCCTTCTTCTTTTAGGCATCCTAAAGCAACAAGTCTTGCTTTGTTTTTAATCGCAATTCCTTGTTCATCCCTTTTGTTTCCGAAAACCCATTTAGTACCAATGGCATATCTGTTTCTTGGCCCATCTACAAGTTCCCACACATGTAGATCTCTGAATAGGGCCAACTCCTCTTGCATTGCTTCTACCCAACAGTTGTCTTTGAATGCTTGAACAATACTCTTGGGCTCTATTTGGGATAGGAAGCAGGAGTACAAACAAATGTTTGCAGAGTCAGAATGACTTCTTATAACTCTTTCTTTTATATCCCTAATGATGTTCTCAGAAGGATGATTTCTTTCAACATAAGAGGATTGAACTATCATATCAGTAGACACAATATAGTCAAGATTTGATTCATTGAGATCTGGTTCATCAAGAATCAATTTTGTTGTTGTATCATGAAACTCTGGTGCTTCTTCATTGTTCTGTTGTGAGGTAGATGCACTATTGTTTCCCATATTCATGCTTTGAAATAAATCTTCAAATCTTTCTCTTCTTGCAGCTTCTTCTTCACTTCTTTGGTTGCTTGGATCTTCCTCATTTATAACTTGATCAACTTGTACTTCATGATTATTTTGAATACCATTTTCTTGATTCTGTTCTGGATTTGGATATTGTTCTTGATCATTATCTTGAACTTGTTCAATATCAGCACTTTAGGGATACTTTATGAATATGTATTCACTTTCTTTTCCTGCAACCTTGGACGATAACTTTTCCAAATCTAATGTCTTCTGATTTGTCTCTTCAATGTCACTAGTCTTATGGAATGATTCATCAAAGCCTTCAGGATAAATCTTGAAATACTTGATCAATTTTTCGAGATCAAACAGCAAAGCTGCACTATCAGCTGTATTGATTTGATTTTCATTAAAAAATACATCTGAAGATTCAATCACACTCAAATGATCTTTGAAATATAATCTTTAGGCCTTTGAGTGTGCAGAGTAGCCAACAAAGAAGCAATCCAAGGATCTTTCTTGGAACTTGTTGAGATAATCCTTGGTGTTTAAAAGAGAACATTTGCATCCAAATGACTTGAGAAACTTGATGTAGGGCTTTCTTTTAAACAAAATCTCATAAGGATGTTTCTCTTGCTTTTTGTTTAGAAGTACTCTATTATGAACATAGCATGTTGTATTGATTGCTTCTACCCCAAAAGTGACAGGTAGGAAAGCATCTGCTAGCATGGTTCTTGCAGCTTCTATAAGTGTTATGTTCCTTCTTTCTGCAACAACATTTTGTTCAGGAGTTCTAGGAGTAGAGAATTGTTGAAGTATTCCTTTCTCATTGCCGAATTCTTTCATGACTCCATTCTTGAACTCTGTTCCATTCTCATTACCTTCACCTTTGCATCCAACTGGTTCTCTATCCTGGTCACACAATTCTTAATCAACTCAATAGTCTCATCTTTTGTACTTAGGAAATAAACCCAAGTGTATCTTGAGAATTCATCAATGATCACAAGGCAATATCTCTTCTTTCCAATACTTGGCACACTCACAGGACCAAAAATATCCATGTGAATCATCTCAAGCACTTGATCAAATGTGTTGATGAGTTTAGTCTTGTGTTGCTTGCCCTTTTGACATGATATACAACTTTCATCCAACTTGAACTTCCTAGTGGGTAAACCAATAACATGCTCACCCTTGAAAAGTTTGTTCAAATTCTTCAAATTGACATGACAAAGTTTCCTATGCCACAGTTTACTTTCATTTTCAGTGGCTTTGGATACAAAACATATACCACCCCTTGAAACAGCATCTTTCATATTAAGTTCATACAAATTGCCATTTCTTAGAGCCATCATCATAATCATATCTGAAGGGATTACAAAATCAGGTTTGAGAATAAAACAGTTAAAATCATCAAACCCAACCTTATAACCTTTATCACAAATTTGTAATCCTTCCACATAAAAGACATTGCCAAAATTAACTTTTCCATTGGTCAAGATCCCTTTTCCAACAATCTTTCCACCATTCTCATCACTTTCAAAAGCTACTGGTCTTTCAAATTTCTCTTCATAGTTAACAAGTGACCTCTTGTCACAACTCATGTGCTTGAACATCCACTATCCATGTACCATACTTCATTCAGTGGAGTGGATTGTTCCTGCACAAATCAAAGAAATTTATTAGTTGGATGATGAACTGCAAGCTGAATCAACTTGAAAATCATCAGAATCAATAACAATTTTTTGCATTGGATGTGATGGGAATAGACTTAGAATCTTCATAAATGAGTTCACAATCATCAAATTCTTCTAAATCATAGCCACTGTTAGTTGGGCTTATCACATCACTGACTTTTGAGCTTTGCACATAAGGGATAATACTTTTGCAATCTTGCATCACATAATCCTTTGTACTTGAAAAATCTCTTACATCAAAATTCTTTTTCTCTTGAAATTCACCCCTTGGTTTCCAAAGAAACCCTTGGGTTCAAACCCATGATTCAATAGGAACTTTTCATCACCAGTCAATTCCTTTGGTTTCTTTCTAGAGAAAACACCCATGTTCCCTTTCTTTCCATTGTTTGGAGATTTTTGAGAATCATCATATTTAACTGATCTTGAGTCTTGATTGGGGACAATTCTCAATGGCTGTGTGATTCTTTTCCCAGTTGTTTCTGTTTTGATAGGAAGGTTGCTTCTTTTGACTTGTTTAGTCAAATTCTTCTTTGATTCCTCTTCATTCTTCACATTATTTCCAACCTTTTTCCCATTCGTGTTCACTTTCTCCTTATCACACACCTTTCCTTTTCCCAAATATTCATCATATTTTTGTTTGTAGAGTTCAAAGTTTTGACCAAACCTTGTTTCACTGGGAACATGAAAGGGTTTGAAGGTGAACCTTTCATTACAAGAATCAGTATGTTGACCATATTCGTCACATTTTTTACACCATACCTTTCCTTAGAAATTTTCATGAAAATTTCCCTTTTTGAATCTCTCACTTGGTCTAGGTCGTCTGATCCCAAGTGTTTTCTGAGTTTTCAAACCATCAAAATTAATTGAAAAAGGTACAAACTCTTCAATTTTGATGTCTTGTCTTTCAGTCTCACTTTTCACAAAGATGATTTTCTTTAAATTCATAGACTCTTCATCCAAATTTCCCTTTTGTCTTGACTGTGTTTTCTCATACTCTTCCGTAGTTTCAACTTCTCCAATGTCAAACACTTCATGACTAGAGAAAACAGTGTACACTGGAATGAAGTTGTCATAAATCACTATTTCAATGGCCCTTTTGTTGTTATTGTCACTTATATTTTTCAAAACAGTCTTACTTGGTGGCCTAACAGTATTGTAGCTCACCTTTGACCTTTCACATATGTCAAAAGACACATGTTCTCTTTTCATTCTTTCATTATGTTTCTTCATTTTTTGTGTTAGAGGTGGCAACAAAGGAAGTTTGTAAATTGAGTCAGGTTTCTTTTGCCTTTTGTTTCTTTCTGCATCTTGGATTTCTTCATCTGAAATCTGATCAATTGAGTCACTTAAATCATCTTTGTTCAAATCATCTTCATTAAAGTCATCTTCAGAAACTTGCACACCAATTGACTTAACATCTCTTAATTCTTCCTTCATAAAAAACTCTCCAACTTTATTAAGTTCAACCATTTTGTAGTTGTCAATGAATTCTTTCTTGTATTGAAAAACATCTCTGAATTGATTGAGATAAGTCTCCCTTTTCTCTTTGTCAACCTTGAGAGAATAATTGTTATTGAAAGGTGGAGGAACAACTTTGTACTTATCTTCTTCCCTTATCTTGTTCAAAATACCACAAATGTTTCCAGTAGACTAGATTCTTTAGAAACTCATTTTCAACTTGTAACTTGGTATTCTTCAACTTTTCTTCAACAACCATTTTCTTTAGGCCATCAATTTCAGTCACATATCTTGACTAAGTTCTATAACTATTCATACAATCTTCTTCAAGGCTTCTGATCTTTTATTTATAAATTATATCACTTGCTTGATACCCATTTATCATACTCTGTTTTCTAAAACATTCACTATCCAACTTACCTACTTTCACATTCATTGCATCAATTGTTTCCAGTAAATCAAGTGTGGAGTTGAGTGTACCTGTGAAGAAGAAGATTTCGCCTCATTTTCAACTTTTGCCATTAATGCAACATTGGCCTTGGTGATGTCATCTGCATGATCACTCCAATCAAAATTCATTTCTTGTTATGCAGCAAGTGCTACATTTCCTTGGTTTCTAGGCTAATTTTGATTGTTTCTGTTGGGGTTGTTGGGAGCATCTGGAGGGTTTTGGTTGTTTCTTTGGTAATTCTGGTTCTGGGGTACAACTTGCTGATTGTTCATTTGTGGTTGCTGGTAGTTGTTGCTAAAATTGTGGTTGTTGTTGTAAATGTTGTTTCTTGGCTGGTTTTGCTGGTATTGGTACTGATTCCTTGGATGTTGGTTTTGGTACTGATTCAATTGAAAGTTTCTTGGCTGATTACATTCTCTAGCAAAGTGTCCTGGTTGCTGGCAATTGTAGCAGATTTCCTTAGACTTGTCAAACCCGATTCTTTCATTTGGACCAGACACTAGAGACCTTCCAGTCCTATTAAACAGCCTTTTGCTTCTAAGAGCCAGCATTGCTGCCTGCCACTTCAAGTCTATGTTCTCAAGATCATCAGCATCAATATGTTCCAAATCATCTTGAATGACACTTGCGTGGATCATGTTTTTGGCTACAAATGCATTGTAAGACTCTGTAAACATAGAGAACAATGCTTGAGTTTCACTTCCTTGACCACTATTTCCACTAGCATAAGGTAAATGTCTACTTGCAATGGAGGTAGAATCATTGTAATGTATGAGTTGGACATTAAACCTTGATTGACTTCCTTGGTTACTTGAAATACCACAAACAAATGCTTTTGGTGTGTCAACACCATGTTCAGTAGGTTCTTCTATGATAGGGATCTGTTGTTGGTATTTGGTAGTTAAGTTTCCCATAGGTGAAATTAGTGAATTTGACACCTGGAAACATGGTTTCTCTTCCTTTATCATTTCATTCTCAATCATTTCTACCTCAGGAGCTTGAAGAAAGCAAATCACATCATCAAGCTTGAGTTGTTCATAATTTGGTTTCTGAAGAATGAACTTGCTAGCTGTATACCACTCCTTTGGCATTGATGACAACAGTTTAGTGTTCAAATAAGAATCAGGCATCACATAATCAGTGAATCTGAGATCATTCACTAAGGCTAGAAACCTATCAAGAATTGATTTTAATCTCTCCCCATCTCTATATTTGAATCTCTCAAGTTGATTCTTGAGTCTTTATTTTTTTTATGTTCTTCAGCTCTGAATTCCCTTCAAACATTTCAAGTATTGCATCATACATAGCCTTGGCTGTGGAATGATGTGCAACTTTTGTGAGAATTTCACAAGACAGGCCCAGCTTTATCATAGCAAGAGCTCTGTCATCCACTTTCCTCATTCTATCTCCCACGGCTTGGTTAGGATTTGAGTAAAAACTCGGGTTTTTGAATTTATTTATATATATATATATATTATTACAAATATTGCGTTTATCGAGTTAGTTTGATTATTTTATTAATATAATTAAAATAACTCTTGTATAATCATCGATAAGGGTAATTGTTTATATCGTTGAGTTCGTTTTCTATTCCTCTTCAATAACCACATGTTCAATCGGCCAAACGATTAACGCATTGGCCGATTGAATTGTTAGGGTTTATAATCAAATTCTGTCAGTTTTGTGTTTGTTTATAAATATTGGAAGCGAGCTCTTAATGCATGTTGCTGGTAGCCCAGCTTGTTAGTTCTATTGACTCACGGGGGGCAGGTCGCAGGTTCGACCCCTGCCACCCCGGGTTTTTAGATATTTTTTGTTAGTTTTCTTTTTAGATTATTTTAATAAGTATAGTAGTAATAATAATTAATAAATAAAATGATTTAATTAAAAACCTATTGTTGAACTTGTGCTTTTCTCATCTTTCGTCCGTGTATGTACGTATATTAGAACATATATGTATAAATACGTATATATATGATATCATGTAAATGGTTTAATATATATACTTTAACAAACTTATAATTTTTAAAGATGCATTTTATTCATATAGTATTTTTATATATTATATATTATAACATATTTTTATGTGGATTAATAAAGTAATAATATTTTTATATAATAAAGTTTTATAATATAGTTTATTTGTAATTTAACAAACTAATAATTTTTCGTATAATATCTTTATATAAAATAAAATATTATATTAATTATGATTAACAAGAATATAATAGTAACATAAGGATACTTACAATTATCGAGCTTTCTTAAAACCTAGTTCATTAACTTAGTGTGTGCGTATTCTATTTTTTCTTTATTAGGCCTTATCGTCAACACGTGATCTCCGCGAATTGTCATTCTTATTGTTATCTATTTCCCTTGTTCGTCTATTGAGGTGAGTCCACATTCCCCTATTTTACTTCTTTTTCCACGCTTTGGGGACATATGCATAAATTATATTTCTTATATATACTTATACACAAAAACTGTAACTTTGTCTTATGTGTTAACAACTTATACTTTACTTGTTCATGTGCTTATTTGCTTTGTATGCTTCCGCATTCGGAGAGGTCCAACATAATCTCAGTCTAGTATGATCATACGCCAGTCATTAGCCTTTTTGCTTCTCGACATCTCAGTTATACTTGCTCATTTGGTTAATTTGCTATTCTCATATGACTTGTTGTAACTACATATTTTTGTTATATACTATATGTACATTTAAACTGGTGTGTTGCTCACTCAACCTTGTGTTGACAAAACTACTTTCTTTTCAACGCATATGCAGGTTATCGTTTGATGTGAAGTATTTGAAGTTAGAAGATCACTTAAGGATTTATGCTAGAAGAAATTAATTGAGACAATGTTAAATAAGATTTTATAATTGTTTGATGTCTTATCTGTTCTTGGGATATTGTAAAGAATATTTGTTTTATTTGAAATTATAAAATAGTTATTTAAATTTATATTGTGCATGATAGTAACCTTAATATCTGTGACAATCAGTTCGCGCCCAGGAATTTCCGCCGTAGGTTGGGGTGTGACAATATCAGAGCCAAAGGTTTAAGATAGGTCGTTAGTGATGCCTTAGTAACATGCTTAGGAGCCCCATACGTGCTTATCTGTTTACCTTATGTGTTAAAAATTAATTGTTTACAGCTTTCTTAGATAATTATTTAATGATTATTTATTATTTTATTGTTATGCACACACACACAAACTCCGAGGCTATGCCTCAACATTTAAAGAAAACTTTTCGAAAAATTAAATTGCTTTTATTTTCGGGAAATTCCTTAAGAATTCTCACATGTTGTTTTCATTCATAAACCTTAAGACTAGGTTATGTGGCATGTCCCTATGATAAATGAAAGGGGAAGAGAAACTGTGAGTTGGGCACTGGAAAAACGGTTCCAAGAACCAAAGGTAAGACGCTATTCCTTACTTGGGTGATAACCTGACCACAGTATTCAACCCTATGGACCCGAGCGAGACCCATAAATGTTGTATGACCGACAACTTAGGTTAATTTTAACCAAATTCATGCTGATTCGTGGCTAAACTCGGTTTTCCCGATTATTGTGTTCCTTTATTTAAATGGTTAGTTGGGTGAAAAATCCATGGAACCCGTGGGCACTCCTACTATTCATTTCTTAACTTGATTTCGTATTTTTGTTGGAGTAATCAACGTGGTGATTCACAAGATTCTCCGACTGCCCATATTTATAGTTCCTTTTTTAGTTTGGTCGGTTAAAACGCCGTGTAACGCTCATTGGGCCGACAAACTTAATTGCATTGTTAATTCGTTAATTAGTTGGGACAATCGAATTGCATGTAACGCTCATGGGCTGTGCAACTCAGTTGTTTTTCGTTAGTTCGTTGGGTCATTCAAATAGCCCTGGAAAGCTCATGGGAAGCCAACATCCAAAATTTTATATTTTGTTAGTTTATTATAAACTTAATAATCTAAATTTTAAACTGACTTAACTCCTCATGTAGTCATCACACATTAATCTTATTGACTACATCATCTAATAACTATTTACGCCATGTACCCCCCCTCATCTTATAAACTTTTATCTTTATGCCTTATGATACGACGCAAATCCCTCTACTTCTCAAGGCAACGTTATTATAAGTTACCTATATACTTAACCGTTTTATAATTATAGTGTTTTTCCTCGACTTATCCTTCAACTTATAAATATTCATTTTTGGTCCCTATAGAATGTCTCATTCAACAAACCAACGTTATCCTTGACATCAATCGTTTGATTCTCACGACCACCGTATAGCTGCTTGTATAGCCAAAGAGATAGATGTTGCGATCCCTAGGATGGTGACGCAAATTCAAAATATTAATGCAACCAATTTAAACTTGTTCATTAACTTCCTTGATAGAAATTTTAATTCATTTACCCTTACTCATCCTCACAACAAGACACGTACGAACCTTGCTGCAACAAATCCTACCCACCCGTAAGTCTCCTCAAACAAGAAACCTTACCTCGGTCCTTTTCAGTCATGCTCCATTTGTAATCATCATCACTCTGTTAAATCTCTATGCCGTCGATGCATCCAATGTAACCATTATGGCCATCTTGCACAAGCCACCTCACGTGCACAAGCCACCTCACGTGCTCAACCCGATGCTTCTAATACCCGTGCTTGCTATCATTGTGGAAACCCAAACCATCTTCGTAATATGTGCCCTCAACTTATCCATGCCCATCAACCCCAAACTGTGACTACACCCGACTACTTGACCCATGCTCACCAGGCTCAAACCCATCAACCTCATGTCCTTAAGCTCCTCCCATCAATCAAGGTCACTTGACCCAACACTACCACACCTCGCAACCACAAGCTCAAGTTTACCAAACATATTTCCACCAAACAACTTTCTTGCAAACCGTTCAAGCTCCAGTTTTCCAAGCAATGCCGAATCAACCTTCCTCAACCGCTTCCACTCCTGCAACTCCGCATGGTGCCTCAAGTCACGCCAATTAAGCTACTCAACGATCATGAAGACTTTTTCCGTTTCCTTTATCTATCTTAATGTCTATTGTCTTTTCTTAATTACATATTGTAACGCATCTTTATGGCCTTGAATTATTTCCGTATTTGGACTATTTATCTTCTATCTAATAAGTAAAGTTTCTTCGGTTTAAATAGATTGTTTTATTGAAGTCTACTTCTATCTTATTGTCAGGTCCCCGATTTCAAGTAGATCTTACACAAATCAAGTCATAACTCACACAAATAAATGTTTTGACAAGGGAGTTAATGACGGGTTGCTATATTAAGAAAGATAACCGTTCGTTAAAGGCGGAATCAATAACAAATAGGGTAGTTGCTAAACAATAAATCGAAGGTAACTAACACACTCAGGATTCACTCAAAATATTTCCATTCATATAATGTTCATCATACAAATAATAATCGATTTAGGGACCATACGTAAAAGGTCGTCGCCCCCCCCCCCCCCCCCCAAATTGAGGAATAAGTACCTTCGGTACAGGATGTGGCGCCTATACTCATCGGTAAGTAGAGGAAATTGATCTGGGACCTTGTTTCGGTATAAGGACCAAGCCTTCGAGAGTCATCCTTCTTGCTACTTTGTTTTGTTAGAGGGGGTTCTTTATAATCTCGGAACAAGGCTGTTGGTTGTTTCTCAGTCAGGCATGGTTCTTTTTCCTCACGCTTCTCTTCCTAGGAAATTAGGCTTCCTTATAACCTATAAAAAGTGCAATGGGATAGATGGTAGAGGGCTGCCTGCGCCCAAAAGCGATGATTCACTTGTCCCCTTGTCCATAGGGACCTCGTGGCATACAACCGAAACAGCGCTCTCTCAGATGTTTCCACTCCTGCCCCCGCAAGCGAAGAGGTTTCAAGATACCAGTCGACCCAGTTGCTCCCCTTTTAGGCGCTTCCTCTAGTTAAAGAGTGAATTCAGGAGTTCCAGGCAGGCGATAGGGGCTTCGGGGGGATAACATGAATCGTATAAGCCTGAACAACTCAAGGAGCACCTCTGAGAGTGAGACATTGTATTGTGTCTATGTAGCGATTGGACAGAAATGCTCAACTGTGGCACAATTAGTTCAAATTCTTTCAGAAGCGAATGCTATGGAATATTCCATTCTTGTAGCAGCCACCGCTTCGGATCCTGCTCCTCTGCAATTTCTGGCTCCATATTCTGGCTGTGCGATGGGGGAATATTTCCGCGATAATGGAATGCACGCATTAATAATTTATGATGATCTGAGTAAGCAGGCGGTGGCATATCGACAAATGTCATTCTAACAGTAATGATTTAGCATCCTTTGGCCCCTTTCACCTTCTTTGCTCAGGGAAAGCCTCTCAGTCCTCCCATAGAAGAGTAGGCGAGAATGGCACTTGTGCCCAGAAGTCATTCAAACTAAAACACCGTTCGCCAACTACTCTACTATTGATCACTCGTGAACCAAAAAATGTAAACATTCAGGAAAAGCCGATTGGCGGCATCAGCCTCTTCAGCGACAGCTTATGATGAAGCGAAACGAAAAAAGCGATTTTTCTTGTTATTGAGAGGAGATGAAATGGCTCGAGCTAAAGTGAGAGGTTATTATATACACTCGACTGAAAGGAGAGGGGTGAAGTGACAATGAGGTACGCTGGTTGGATTGAACCCATTTCATATGATGGGAGTTGCCGGTGTATTGGGCGCTGCTTTGCTATGCGCTATTCATGGTGCTACCGTAGAAAATACTTTATTTGAAGATGGTGATGGCGCAAATACATTCCGTGCTTTTAACCCAACTCAAGCTGAAGAAACTTATTCAATGGTCACTGCTAATCGCTTTTGGTCCCAAATCTTTGGGGTTGCTTTTTCCAATAAACGTTGGTTACATTTCTTTATGTTATTTGTACCAGTAACTGGTTTATGGATGAGTGCTCTTGGAGTAGTCGGTCTGGCCTTGAACCTACGTGCCTATGACTTTGGTGCTGTAGCTAATCGAGTAGCTCTAGAAGCATGTGTACAAGCTCGTAATGAAGGACGCGATCTTGCTGTTGAGGGTAATGAAATTATCCGTGAGGCTACCAAATGGAGTCCTGAACTAGCTGCTGCTTGTGAAGTATGGAAGGAGATCAAATTTGAATTCGCTCCGGTGGATACTATTGATTAAATTCCAAGCAACGGATAATTTGGATAAGGATAAGAAGATAAAACGTTCGTTCTCTTCATTGAATTTCAATGAAATTCGGCCCAATCTTTTACTAAAAAGATTGGGCCGAATCCAACATGCATATATTTTACATACTTATATAGATATAGAAATACTTATATAGATATAGAAAATTTCAAATAAAAACTCGAAGACTAAACAACTCAAATCTTTCTATTTTTGTATTGGATCCACAATGAATCCTATGGATCTGTAGTCTTAGTAAGAGGGGGGAGGGTTAAGGATTTACCCGGTGTGAGATATCACATTGTTCGAGGAACCCTAGATGCTGTCGGAGTAAAGGATCGTCAACAAGGGCGTTCTAGTGCGTTGTAGATTCTTATCCAAGACTTGTATCATTTAATGATGCCATGTGAATCGCTAGAAACATGTGAAGTGTATGGCTCACCCAATAACGAAAGTTTCGTAAGGGGACTGGAGCAGGCTACCATGAGACAAAAGATCTTCTTTCTAAAGAGATTCGATTCGGAACTATTATATGTCTAAGGTTCAATATTGAAAAAATTTCAAACGGAAGGAACAGAGATAGAATCAAACCGATTCCCGAAATGCCTTTCTGGATATTCCTCAATGTCCCGGCTATTCACGGAACGTGAGAAGCAGATGATTAATCATATGCTTCCGGAAGAAATCGAAGAATTTATTGGGAATCCTACAAGATCCGTTCGTTCTTTTTTCTCTGACAGATGGTCAGAACTTCATCTGGGTTCGAATCCTACTGAGAGGTCCACTAGAGATCAGAAATTGTTGAAGAAACAACAAGATCTTTCTTTTCTCAGGCGATCGGAAAATAAAGAAATGGTTAATCTATTCAAGATAATTACGTATTTACAAAATACCGTCTCAATTCATCCTATTTCATTAGATTCGGGATGTGATATGGTTCCGAAGGATGAACCGGATATGGACAGTTCCAACAAGATTTCATTCTTGAACAAAAATCCATTTTTTTATTTATTTCATCTATTCCATGACCGAACGGACACGACTTCTTCTAACGCTAGAAGACCACTGGAAGACACCCGGGACCAGAGCATGTCGTGAAAGAAGCACACTGGGCGGGCGTGCTTCGACCGTGTCTCCGGGGCACAGTTGGATGTAGATATCATGAACGCGAGGTGCAGGATACCAGGCCGAGAAAGCCGGGCAACCACTCCCCTATGCGCCAATCGCTAGTGCAGCCAGGGCCCCGGCGTTTCAAACTAGATATAGATGTCCGGGAAGTGCTTCCTTGCATTAAAGCACATTCCGGGAGTGAAAGGTCATAGGGCTCATAGACATTATCTATTTCTTATCTCCGTGCAGCATTTCCACGATATCGTTATGATCAATTAATGGGACTTGGCCGGAAAGTGTTCTTGCCTCTATCATTAGCTCGGGTAGTCCCCGTTTCTGGTGTTTTAGTCACCTTTAAATGGCTCCCTTAATGATGTGCGAGGAATTGCCCTATTGAGTAATGGGAAGCGGGCTACTCCCCGAAAATGCCCTGCCCCTAGGTTCATTTGTCGTTGGGGCTAAAAAGATTCCTTGCTCGTTCCTAGGTCTTTTATTCCATTATTTTGGATCGCCCGTAAGGGAAGATGAATAGCCTTTCTTTTTTAGAACCTCGTTCGATCCCGAACTGCATTCAAAAAAGTAAATAAAGCGAGGGATTACCAAGCTAGAAAGAAGAGTTGGTTTTGAGGTAACTTCCATAATAGGGAAGGAGTGAACTCGAGAGAAGAGAAAGCTATATGCTTAACACACGCAAGTCGGACCGCTACTCCAAAGAGTATTACACCCTTGATCGTGAAATATCGATTGCTTGTTGAACCCTGTGAATTGTGTGAAAGTAGGATACTCCAAATTCGGGAGTCAAAAAGTTTTATAAAACGTTCTTGGTGGAAAAACATGTGAATGAAAGATCCCACTGAATTGAATTGGGTCCAGGAATCTAAGAAATAGTGAGAATTCTTGATCTCTCTCAATATCTCTCTCAATTCTAAAATCCAGGACTTGAATTCATGTCCTGTCATTAAATTCCTCCTGATTTATTAGAACTAAAAGAATTCCATTTAAGCATCTCATTGCTTTAGTTGAAAGAACAAATAGAATTTGCTACAAAAGCCGGCTAACGGGGGTATTCCTGCGTAGGAGAACATAGTAATGGAGAAGGTAATAGCCGAAATAGGATTCGTTTTGGCTAGAGCGCCCAAATCCGCTATATATTTGACACGGCTTTGCCGTAATGCTGAAACTATGGCGAATGCATCTATCGTCATTGATGCATAAATAAAGATACCAATTAGTAGTGATTGAATTCCTTCTATGGTTCCACACGAGAAACCAGTACGAATATAACCTACATGTCCAATTGAACTATGAGCTAGAAGTCTTATGTATCAATCTTTTTATTAATTTATTACTTTTTGAATCTTTAAGTATTCTTTAAAATTTAATTAAAATTGAAGTATTCTTTAAGTCGTTAATTCAGTCTTTAAGTCGTTAATTCAGTCTTGACCTTGACCAATTATCCAAGACCAATTATCCAACCAACAAAACTACTTGTTAAAAATAAAATCTTGCTGTTGCATCGAAACATAAAAATGTTGACTAATCTCGCTAACATTGAACTTGGTAACGTTATAGTACTACTACACCGAAGTCTCGTACTCGAACTGGCAAGAACGGCCCAGCTTGCTGGCTGACTATTACCTGCTTACTTACTGGCTGACTTGGCAGCTGCCTTGAAAGCCTATTCCGATGGCGAACAGTTACGATGGCTCCTTCCTAAATAAGTTAAGTTATCTAAAAGTCAGTCTTTCTTTTTGTTTTCAACGATCTAGTGCTTGGTCCTTCACCTTTATGAGTAGGACTGACTCCACTTTTTCGCTATGATCTTCCCAGTAGTTCATATAGGAGCTATAGCCGTTTCATTCCTATTCGTTGTTATGATGTTCCATATTCAAATAGCGGAGATTCACGAAGAAGTATTGCGCTATTTACCAGTGAGTGGTATTATTGGACTGATCTTTTGGTGGGAAATGTTCTTCACCCGCCATTACTTCATCAAGACCATGAATACGAGCAATACCATCACCTACTTGAAGTACGGTACCGGTATTTACAATCTTTACTTCTCTATTATATTGCTCAATACGTTCACGGATAATATTACTAATTTCGTCGGCTTGAATGGTTACCATGAGTATTTCTTAATTCTTTTTTGAAAAAAAAAATCAATCAAAAAAAATCAAAAATAATGCCTAAACTAAAGTAGAAGCTCTTTCCTTCCCTTCGAGCTAGCCGGAATCAATCCATTTCTTTTGTCTGTAAGAGAAAAGGCGCTTATTCCTTGAAATAGGAGCGCAGCGGAGTCATGAACAAACAAGAATAGCCACTTCTTTTTCTAAGCTATTTACTTTCCTCCCCTCGTGGGGAGTAGCAAGAGCCTTTATCTAATCTACTATTGAACCATCTCACCTGAAAGTCAGTCGCTACCTCGTCGTCCTCCCCGGAGTCACAAAAAGCCATAATATAATAGGTATTCCTAGGTTAATGAAGGTCAACGAGATCGAAAGAAAAATGATATATACTAAGATATCAAGAAAAATAGATTGGTAGTTTCGAACCGAAATCGGATTTCCTTTTCGTGCCATATGCGCTTAGACTTTACTTTTTTCCCTTTTTTTTCCCCGGTCAATATTAGTTCTCCTTAACTTGACACTTACTTATTCCCACTGAAGCTAGTCCGAGAAGTGCATTGTTGGAACTGGATTGGAAGGCCAAGCGGCTCTAGATTCAGGGGCTCTTGCTATAGCCGAACACGAAGGAAAGATTTTTTATACCGATACTGACAAGATCCTTTTATCAGGTAATGGGGATACTCTAAGGATTCCATTAGTTATGTATCAACGTTCCAACAAAAATACTTGGGTCCCGGGCATGAGAACGCAAGTGCCGGAATCAAACAAAAGGTCCGAACGTCCGAGGACGAAAGAGAAAATGCTCCGCGGGGAAGTCGTTTCCATCTAGGATAGCGTATTCGTGCCGGTTAGACGTCGGCCATGAAATCCATCACTATACCGAGCAAATCATGGGCATCATGCAGAAATGATCGACTCTTTGGACGCCCCGAAAATACTATGAGGTGTTCGGAAATGGTCGAAGTAGTTGAATAGGAGGATTACGATGACTATAGCCCTTGGTAAATTGACCAAAGACGAAAAGGATTTGTTTGATATTATGGATGACTGGTTACGTAGGGACCGTTTCGTTTTTGTAGGCTGGTCCGGCCTATTGCTCTTTATTCTGGGTGTAGGAATGAAAGGTTACCCGGCCAGAAACTTCAATCAATCCTATGGCATTGTGAAATCTCTAATCGGAGGCATTAGCAGTTCAACTATAGGGACAACGCCAAGCGGAGGAGTCGGTTTCAACAACAACCCGTGAAGACGAAGGTCTGCAATAAGACTTTGTAACTCTCAATTTTTGAAAAGCCTAATCAAAGCGGGCAAACAAGAAGATCTGACTGAGTTGATGATGGACCGGATCTCGAAAGGCGAGAGGCTTTCATAAAGACGTATGATAAAAGGAGGGTCGAGAGAGGCTTATTGCACGATCCACCCAACCCAGCTAAGCTAATCAATGCTGCATAAGATAAGAGAGTGGGAGGCCGGCCCCCCTCTGGAGGTGCAGGAACGGAGAGCTTTCCCCCCTTTTCCGCCGACTCTTTGGCCTTAAGAACGCTGGTTTTAAGAATGAGTGATTGCCCTTCTCCGACCCTTACTGTCCAACCTGAGAGCGGACAGCTAATGCGTTCCACTTATTGAACAGGGTTCTATGGTCGGTCCGTGACCCCTGGATGCCGAAGGCGTCCTTGGGGTAATCTCGTAGTTCCTACGGGGTGGAGATGATGGGGTGGCAAAAAACGACAGAAAGAAATTGGCTAGTTATCATTATAAGAGATCCAATTTTTTGGTCATTAAGGAGCAAAAAAAGAAGCGTCGAAAAAATGACAAGATATTATCTATCTGAATATAAAGTCTCAATTCCAACAAGTAAAAAGCAAGTCAAAAGGGGGGATATTTCCTTATTTCAAAATGGTTTATTATAATCTACCCTTGTGTGATTCCTGTTGAAGCATATACTCGAGGGGTGGGTGCAGGGCGGACGATTTGAAATTTGAAAGCAGACTCCCCATTCATTAGATAGAGAAGATGACCAAGATTTCGTGATCCGCTGTCGAACTTATTCCAAGAGAGCTCGGATCGAATCGGTATTGCTATCCGAGCTCTCTTATTGAATTGCTCATTGAATTAGCATTCTCAATATTTTCTTATTGATTCCAGGGGCGGCGGCGTTCTTGAATGAAGTCTATCCGAACCGAATTAGCACTTCTCAGATCAGGCGAGGCCTCTCCAGCGGAGCTGGGCGTATCTCTGTTTCCAGAGTGGGGTCTGCAGCTCAAATTAAAGCTATGAAAAAAGTAGCCGGTAAATTAAAACTGGAACTGGCACAATTCGCAGAATTAGAAGCTTTTGCACAATTTGCTTCTGATCTCGATAAAGCTACTCAGAATCAATTGGCAAGAGGTCAACGATTACGCGAATTGCTTAAACAATCCCAATCCGCCCAAGCTACACCTGCTGAGCAAGATGCATTGCGATTTCCTCTTCTGTGGACGCACCTATGACCCGGGACGGGAAGAGAAAGACTTTTTTCTACGGCGAGCTTTCTCTCGTAAAGCCAAAGACGCCCCAAGACAAGTTCCAACTGTTGGGAAGGGGACATGATCAATCTTTTTAGGTTTATGCTCTACTCCGGGTAAAGATCCGCCCGATTTTGATTTGCACATATAGTACAAATGTTCCCATTACCACTTCTTTTTGTTATCCCCCCCTTTTTTTCAATTCATGCATTCCGTAAAAAAGGTTGACGGATTCATGCATATTACTCAATTGATTGGGAACGGAGATAATTGTAACCATATACATATAAAATGACAGCAATGGAATGCCAATCCCCGGGTTTTATTTGTAAAGTCTCTATTCCTTGGTAATCAAAGCCCAAAGATCTATGAATTAGCGCATGCTTAACGAAGAAATGATCAAGGAATACTCGGACACACATCTACAAAACCTTCGTATAGGAATTCACAAAGAAACAATCCAATTAATCAAGATACACAATGAGGGTCGTATTCATACGATTTTGCACTTCTC